>NW_026127978.1:90228-123102 GCF_022985175.1 Labeo rohita | reverse complement strand
CATTACTATAGTTGTTAAGGGAATTACTACCCAGATAGCACACATACGTCTGCAAGATGTCTGTTAAAGATCTCTCGATCTGGAAAGCATCTGCTTTGTACAAATATCTGACGGACGTCTGTAAGATGTCAGTTAATCATCTAAAAACATCTTGAAGACGTCTTATAGACATCTATGTGACATATGATAGGAAACGTCCAATAGACATATTGCAGATGAGCAAACTACTTAACAAATACATCTTGCAGATGTAAATGTAGACATCAAATAGATGTCTCTGAGATGTACGTGTGCTATCAGGGTACAGGTTCCCTGATAGCACACATACATCACGGAGATGTCTTTTTGACATCTGCTTTTGACATCTGCAAGAAGTATTTTTTGTGATTTAGAATGTTTGTAAAACTGACATCTTACAGACATCTGCCAGATGTTTGTACTGTTGTCTATGAAAAAAAACCCACCCTGACAGCACATAAAAATCACAGAGACATTTATTTGACATCTGCATTTACATTTGCAAGACTCAGATAGACGTCTATTAGATGTCTTTAAGATGTTTATGATTTAGAATGTATGTAAAACTGACATCTTACAGATGTACATGTGTTATCTGGGTTTGTTTTTGGTTAGCTTTTGGAAGGTTTTCTTAATGGCAATAAATATACATTTATACAACAAATTTTTCTGGTCCTCAAATCTGATAGGCTGAAAAGAGTGCAATATTAGAGTGATATTAGAATTGCAACAGCCAGTATTAACAACAAACTGTACCACTGTAATGAGCTCATCTCTGAATTGCTGTAATCATCCTGGCCAGCAGGGGTCACTCTCCTTGAGCCCTTTATGTCATATTCCCTCCACAACTGCAGATGGCTCTTGCATCATGAACTTTAGTCTCTCTGCTCCTCCAGATGGTGCTATTGCCCCATACCATGTTCAGTGTCCTGATAATCTTTCAGTGTCCTGATAATCTTATCAGATAGTCCTGATAAGCTTTCATTTCCCACACCTGTGTTTGACCCTTTATAAGTTTGTTCATTCCCTGCTATTGTGTTCAGTCTTGAGCCTATTATTTCTGTCCATCTAGTTGCCAGTTCTCAAGTTAAGGTTGATTGTTTTGCATATTTTGGATCCTTATATCTTTCTTTATTTGGTGGAAGCCCAGTTCTCTGTTTATTTTGTACTTTGATTTTCTAGTAAAGATTATTTTACTTTTTGAAGAATCAAGTCCCTTGGCTCTTTTTTTCCCCCTTCTCCCAAAACAGCTTATACTACTGTTTCAGCTATTAAAATTGTTCAGTTTTGTATGTAATGACAGTGATTATATTTAGTTTAGTGTTTTTATTAAATTAATTTAGAAAAAAGTTTAGAGC
This sequence comes from Labeo rohita, assembly GCF_022985175.1. NCBI lineage: Eukaryota > Metazoa > Chordata > Actinopteri > Cypriniformes > Cyprinidae > Labeo > Labeo rohita. The sequence goes on along the minus strand of NW_026127978.1, from coordinate 121,726 downwards.
ATTTTTTTTAACGACCAAGTGGCGTGTGTGGCCGACAGTCATTTTATACTACGTTTGATTAATTTAGCCTCTTAAATCAATACTTCACCTGCCAACAATAAAATCCATAGATATAAAACACTTCAAGCATAACACAATATTGGTTTAAACATTTACTACCATCTCAGAACAAAGGCATTTTTAACAAAACAAGACGAGCAGGTTGGTGCCCGCATCGCAACAACACGGAAAATCCAATACTAGTCGAATAATAATAATAATAAAAATAATAACAATAATAAACAAACAAATAAATAAACAGAATGCAGAATGTCTTACCTCAAAAAACAAAACTTCCCAGAACATGACCATTCTTTTTTTCAAACAGTTATGAACTAATGAAAAAAGCAAATCCCAAATGAAAACTGAGACATGGTTACAAGGCTACAAGAACAGTCTCTTACAGAGCATTGTGAAGAAATATCACAGAATCCACAGTGGAAGGTTTTTAACCAGTCCTCCTTTCCTCTATAATTCTTCCAGCTGTGCTTAAGGCACGCTCGCTGCTACTGCTGCTGGCGGGGAAACTAAATACTGTGTGAGCCAGTCGTGACAGATGCGGCAGCGTGGTCTCATGTTGTTACTACCAGGTCAGCACTTCTCTTCCGTCACCTTCCATGTTGGGTTTGAGGCGCAGGTAAAGGTGTACTTCATCGGTATCCTCTTTCTGCTCCACAATGTTTTCCCACTCTTCCTCTAACTCGGCCAGAGCTCTGTTCTTTACTGCGGGGCCAGCAGCAACAGATGCAGGCACAGCCGTGCCCACCGCTACATGAATCATAATTACAATTAAGCTATTGTTTAGGCCAAGGCCATCAGGCTATGATTCATACATTAATTTATAATTTATTAATAATAATTATTATCAATAATAATAATAATAATAATAATAATAATAACAGATCTCACAAAAAAGAAAATCTCACCAGCTAATTGATCAGTCATTTCTGCTGTCGCTCCCTCCTCTTTGAAGCGGGCTATCCGACGTCTCGCCAGCTGATGGATGTCATCCCTTTCAGAGTCGGTGAACATTCTTAATTGACTGAACTTAGGCCATATGAATATGGCCAGTTTGTGAAATGGTTGGATGTGGACTTTCTTCGTTATCCACTCAAGGTCGTTGGCAGATAATCACTTGGGAAGGAGTGTCCGACAAATGTGGCTGGCAATGACATTTTAGTTTGTGTCGCCAGGGCACGATGAGGTTGCACCAGCAACTCTCTTGCACCAGGAAGGCCAGCACATCTGCCAGCACATCTGACAACACATCATGTAGTCACTTGCTCTTACCACGGCTCTTAAGTATCTCCTGTAACAGTAAACTGACTCAACTGACTCCAGAGTGAGGAATAGGGTGCTGTATCTGGTTTCTTCCATCTGTTTGACGGTTTTTGACAACTGGCTAGCCAGACCAGATTGCTTTAGATATTGGACTAAAGGTTTGGAAGCCTGAAGGTTCTCTGCTACTTCTGGGACGGATTCTGCAAGCTCATCCAAGTTTAATGCATGTCGGAGGACAGTGTTGTATAAAATTAACCCCCTGATCGGTTACCCAGACAACATTATTCATTACCGATGAGTCAAAGCCAAGGACTAAGACTAATTGCTGCTGCAACTCTTTTCGATATTGTCTCCTGTTTTGGCCTCTTTTGGGAAGCTTGTTGTGGTGAGTACCCTGCTCTTCATGTCAAATTGTGTTGTGTGATTGATATGTAGCTTATTTAATGGTAATCATCCATCCACATGTCAGTTGTCATTCCCACATTTATTAAAGACATGACCCCCTTAATCTCTTCAACCATGTCCTCTCTTTTAGAAGTCGCCAATTTTTTGCACTTTCGGGAGATTGTGGTGGGGTCAGGGAGCAAACTTGTAGCTGACAGACAGCCATGAGTTGCGCCCACATTTATCAGCTCGTGCTAACTGAATGAAACCGGTCCCTGATAAGGTTTTAAATGGCCATATGTCCATACAACAAAAATTCACACATTTAGCTGTAATTTGTGATTTCGCTGTAGAGGGAGTTGGCTTGGTGAGGAAATCACTCACTCATTTGTTTGCTGCTGCTGCTGCCTGGCTCTCTATGTCCTTCTCACTCAAAATGGTTTTGTAAATGGGATGATCTTGTTTTCTTACTATTGCAGCCTTGCAAGCTGTGCATTGTGCATAACCAGTTCACTCATCATTTAATGTTGTCACCACCTGAAAAGCTGACCAGAAGTATGCCTTTCTTCTAGTGTTCTTCACAGTTTTAAGTTCGATTCCATTGTTGATTGTTCTCCATTGCACATGAATCATCTGGAAACGTGTGTGTGTGTGTGTGCGTGCGTGAGTAGACTGTGTGTGTAATAGGTTATGGAATATATCTTTGTTTATGTTTGGTTTGTCATAATCAAATTCTTATATAGTTTATTTTAATTTATGGATGTCTAAAATATAGAAAAAGGAGCAGCCTAAAACAAGCCCGATGCCCGGCCCGTGTGTGACCTATGACGTAAAAATTGGCCCAAAGCCCGGCCCAAGGGACCCATCGGGCTTGAGCTGAAATGCAGGGCTCTACAGAGGATTTATTACACAGTGTACTCTGGGAGCAGTGTTGGCCTCACTGGCAAGGTCTTGACTGGGCCTCAGCTCTGTGGGACCAGAAGTCACCACTTACCACAAACAGTCAACACTTCATTATGGAAATAAAGAGAGTGTTCCAACATCCAGCCAGTGATGGGGACGTAGATCACCGCCTGCTGAATCTCTCTCAAGGTACCCGGAGTGCAGCTGATTTTGCCATAGAGTTTCGTACACTTATTACTACACAATTACTGAGAGTGGATGGGATCAAAAAGTGAAGAGCAACCTTCCACCATGCTTTGTCCTCAGAGCTCAAAGACAAGTTAGCATTACAAGGCCCTGCTCCTGATCTTGAGTCCCTCATTGATGTGGCTATCCAGGTTGTTCATCACCTGAGAGAATGCCAGCTAGAGCGGCAGCAGGGAGAAGGCTTACAGTCCTGTTAAATTACCTTCTCCACTTGTTGACATGGAGGAACCCATGCAGCTGGGGGGAGCTCTGATATCCCAGGTGGAACGCAATACGAGGATGAGAGAGTGATGCTGCCTCTACTGTGGCAAGCCAGGCCACTTTCGCACTAACTGTCCTGAGCTTTCAGGAAAAGCCAAGTCTCGTCCTGGAGAAGGGGGCCTGGGCAAGAATAGGAACCATCCCCTGCTCGGCGACCTCTCCGGTTTGATGATCCAGGCCACTATCACCCAGGGCCAGCAACACCATCAACTATGTGCCTTTATTGATTCAGGGGCTGCTGGGAGGGATTTTAAGATGGCCCAAAGTCTTGCAATTCACCCTGTGACTCTTCAAGAACCCCTTAACATAATTGCAGTTGATGGCAGCCCACTGGGATCGGGTCAGGTCAGTCAGTGCACTCCACCTCTTCAGCTTCAGGTGGGGAACCACCAGGAATTGATACAGTTCTTCTTAATTCATTCTCCTAAACTCCCTAAAATCCTCAGCTTCCCATGGTTGACTCTTCATAACCCTAATATTAACTGGTCCCGAGGAGTTGTCAGAGAGTGGGGAACCAACTGCCATCTCTCAAATACTGCTTTCTACTGTTCCCCTTGGGCTTAAGTCTTTTCAAGAATCATTGTCAAACAATCCCCAGAGCAAATCCGTCCTTAGGCTCAAAGCCCCGTATAGTCTACGGAAATTATGGCTGTTCCCAGGATGGAACCAGTCACTAGCAAATCTCCACCGCACCCTCCCGAGTCGTCCCGAGTTCCCCCGGAATACATGGACCTCCTCGAAGTCTTCAGTAAAGCTGCCACACTGCCCCCCACAGATCATACGACTGTGCCATTGAACTTATGCCAGGAACTTGTCCACCTTGCGAAAGGCTTTATTCCCTCTCTGGCCCTGAGAGATTAGCTATGGACATGTATCTGAAGGAAGCTCTGGATAGTGGATTCATCTGTCCTTCCACATCATCGGCAGGGGCTGGTTTTTTCTTTGTTGAAAAAAAAGCACAATCTCTTTGTCAAGCTGGAAAAAAGTGAGTTCCATGTCCCAGCTGTCTCATTCCTTGGCTTCCATGTGTCCATAGGCAGCCTTCAGATGGATCTTGGCAAGATTCGAGCAGTCTTGGACTGGCCCCAACCCACTTCAATCAAGCAGGTACAGCACTTTCTGGGGTTCTCAAATTTCTGTAAGAGGTACATACGAAATTTTAGTTCTATTGCAGAGCCTCTCTCCACAGTGACAAAGAAGTCTAACAGGCCCTTCATATGGACCATGCCTTTAATACACTAAAACAATGCTTCACGTCCACCCCCATTCTAACACTTCCAGACCCAGAGCTGCCCTTCGTGATGGAGGTGGAGCCTCTGATGGGGTAGGAGCAGTCTTGTCACAGAAGAGTAAGAGTGATTACAAGCTTCACCCATGTGCTTTTTTTCTCTCGCTGTCTTACCATTACACAGAGAAATTATGACATTGGAAACCTGGAAAGCTGTTGGCCTTTAAGATGGCATTGGAGGAGTGGAGGCACTGTCTTGAGGGGGCCAAACACCCGTTCATCATCTCGACGGACCACCGAAATCTCATCTACATTCGGGACACCAAGAGGTTAAACTCATGACAAGCCCGCTGGGCCCTCTCTTTTTTAACCCGTTTAATTTCACTCTCTTAAATCACCCAGGATCCAAAGATCTCAAACCAGATGCACTCTTGGGGCAGTTTGAGCTACCTGGGAAGGAGTCCTGCCCAGAACCCATCCTTCCCACATCCAGGGTGATAGCCTCCATCCATTGGGATATTGAGACAGCCATCAAGAAAGCCCAACAGCAACAGCCTGATCCAGGTAATGACCCTGTAGGGCGTCTCTTTGTCTCTAACTGTATGCGCTCTGAGGTCTTGCAGTGGGCACATGCTTCCCTCCTCTCCGGACACCCAGGAACCACTAAAACCTGCAAGTTGATCCAGAGGAAATTCTGGTGGCCCAAGTTACAGAGAGACGTTCAGGCATTTGTCTCTGCCTGTTCAGTGTGCGACCAGAAGAAGGAGCCAAGGACCCACCTTCTTGGCTTACTGCACCCACTACCTATCCCGAGATGTTCCTGGTCTCACATCTCCCTGGATTTCATCACAGGCTTGCCACCGTCCCAGGGAAACATGGCAAATTTTGGTGGCTGTGGATAGATTTTCTAAGACTTCTAAGTCACCTCGTACCTCTACCAATGCTCCCCACAGCTAACCAAACTGCAGAACTTCTAATGAAACGTGTTCAGAATCCCCAGCCTTTTTATGACCAAGGGCCACAGTTTTCATACCGGTTTTGGAAGGTGTTTGGTCAACTCACTGGGTCCTCCATAAGCATGTGCTCTGGCTTTCACCCCCAGTTCAGTGGCCAAACTGAGAGAGTAAATCAGGACATTGAGAAGACACTGAGGTGCCTGGTTGCTGATAACCAATCCACCTGGAGCTCTTGACTAATCTGGGCTGAATTTGCTCATAACACTCTGTACAATACTTCTTCAGTCATGTCCCCCTTGTCCCTATGACCCCCCCCCACATCGGTTTTCTGGACAGGAGCGAGAGGTTGACGTCCCAGCTGCCACATAGCTCGCCTATCATTATCGACTTTACTGAAAGAGGGCCTTGCTGCCCTAGTGAGAGCATCCCAACTCCAACGGAGGCAGACTAACCAAAGCAGGAGGACAGGACCTACATTTCGCCCAGGACAAAGAGTGTGGCTCTCTACCTGAGATCTTCCTACATTGGTCCCTTCAAGATCCCCAGAAAGATTAACCCGGTTTCCGTTTCGTCTGCTCCTACCCAGGTCTATGAAAATCCATCCTACCTTTTATGTTTCTCGATTAAAACCAGTTGTTTGTTCCACTTTGTTCCCAGCCAGTAAGCCAGCCCGAGCTCCTTGCATGATTGCTGGTCAGCCAGCATTCACAGTCCACAGACTGCTGGATTGCCACTGGGTATGTGGAAGTGTTCAGTACTAGAAGTATTTTTTTTGATTTAAAATGTTTGTAAAACTGATATCTTAAAGACATCTGCCAGATGTTTGTACTGTTGTGTACGAAAAAAGGGACATTTATTTGACATCTGCATTTACATCTGCAAGACTCAGATAGATGTCTATTAGATGTCTTTAAGATGTTTATGATTTAGAATGTATGTAAAACTGACATCTTACAGATGTACATGTGTTATCTGGGTTTGATTTTGGTTAGCCAGGAAGGTTTTCTTAATGGAAATATATATACGTTTATACAACAGTTCTATCTGGTCCTCAAATCTGATTGGCTGAAAAGAGTGCAATATTAGAGTGATATTAGAATTGCAACAGCCAGTATCAACAACAAACTGTATCATTGTGATGGGCTCATCTCTGCATTGCTGTCTTCATCCTGGCCAGCAGGGGTGACTTTCCTTGAGCCCTTTATGTCATATTCCCTCCAGAACTGCAGATGGATCTTGCGTCATGAACTTTAGTCTCTCCGCTCTTCCAGATGGCGCTATTGCCCCATACCATGTTCAGTGTCCTGCTAATCAGCTTTCATTTCCCCCACAGGGTGTTTGACCCCTTATAAGTTTGTTCATTCCCTGCTATTAGCTGTGTCCCAAAGTGTGTCGCCTCCGAAGTGCACGAAGGACCCTCCGAAGTGCATGACATGCTCCACCTTCGCAGGATTTCCTAATTGCGCCACCAGGTGTTCCCGATTGCCGCTCCTGTCGCATAGCAACGGTGCGAGAGAGGCGCTGCCATCCTGACAGTTTTAGACGTTTAAGTTATGGAGCCAGCATTGGTCATATTTATTTTTATGTTTTACTGGAGGAGATGGTGGGGATGTACCTCAGCCTTGGCCAAGAGCATGGCCAGGTAAATTATATTGTTTTGCTGCATCCTTGCCGGAAAAAATTATAAGCTGCATTACAGAAATTTACACCTTGTAATTTACAAATTGTACAGAATTAGTTCTCTTTTATTAACACGTGAATATACAATACAAAAATACAAAATGTACAAAAAATTATTTACATCACTTACATCACAAAAATAAGCTACAGAAATTACGTTGTTTCACTGACAAAGTGACAAAAAAAGATATTAAAAATTTGTGACACTTGCAATCCTAAATCAGAGCAAATAAACCATGCCTGTTAACAACAACAGCACAATGAATTTCAGCGGAAAAAAAACTCTATTAACTTGCTTACTTCGTATTTTTTAAGTCTTTCCCCAGCAGGCTCACTTTCTCTGAAATAGTCCTACAACAAGGGAAAATGGAAACACTTATAATATAAAGAAAGGTTTGCAATCTTAACATTACAAAACATGACACAGCAGAACATCCATACAAAATGCTAAAGTTTGTTTACTTACATTTCATTGTGAATTCCCCAACAGAACTCTCACCCGTCATGTTATTTGAATATAAATTCCATCGTCATCTGTGCACAAGTGATGCTGGGATATGGTAGGGTGCGAAGTGTCCATCAGATGTACACTTCATTTTCCTGGGAATCGGAGACCACATTTGAAGTCGCTTTCGATTTACGGCAGCATTCGTCGCGCTGCGGTGACGCATTCGGCCTTGGAATGCGCACTTTGGAGGGTGCATTCTGAATTGGGACAGCCTACGTTGTGACGCTGTGACGCAATCGCCCTTCAAATTCGCACTTCGGAGTCCATGCACTTCAGTTTGGGACAGCCTTCGTCGCGCCGCTGTGACGTATTTGCACTTAAAATATGCACTTCGGAGTCCGCGCACTCAACTTTGGGACACAGCTATTGTGTTCAGTCTTGAGCCTATTCTTCCTGTATCTAGTTGCCAGTTCTCAAGTTGAGGTTGATCGTTTTTGCATATTGTGGACCCTTGTGTCTTTCTCTATTTGGTGGAAGCTCAGTTCTCTATGTTTATTTTGTACTTTGATTTTCTAGTAAAGATTATTTTACTTTTTGAAGAATCAAGTCCTTTGGCTGTTTTTGCTCTTCTGTTATTGGGTTTAACTGTTGTGGCGTTAGCTCAGTGAGTAATTCCATACTCCTAGAGCACCAGAGACCCAGGATTAATCCTCACTTTAAGCCGCCCTGTTATAATCATTTTATAAATATTACTGTTTTTGTGTCACAGAATGTAGTTTTAAGAGGTTTTTAGGCGAGAATGTACTTGTTTATAATTCAAAAATGCAGTTTGTTAGTAAAAATAGCATCCATTTGAAAATTTGCATAAATGTATTCGGACAAGTGAGCTCCAGATCATCAGCAGGCGTTCTGCACTCATGAACCCATCCGAGAACGCCTCACCTCGGCCAGATCTGCTGGAATTCACCACTGGATCTGATGTCTCTGTAGTGGTTACACACAAATTATAATTTGTTACAGGTAAATCTACGGAAATTGTCTTTTGTCTCATTAATCTATTATTTGTCCCCAAGAAGATAGTTTTGGCAAAATCTCATATTTATGTAAATTCAATGCTGTATATCTGCCTCTGAGTGCTGCCTTTGTACTTTTGACTGAATTGCCTAGCAACTTTTATGATGTTGTTGGTTTGGTTGTTTATTAAAAATTATTCATCAATCAATAATATTGTATGTAAATAATAGCATTTAATAATAGTGTTTAGTATTGAGAAACAGCGTTTGTGTTTGTGATGGTGATTTTAGTTACATTGTTCCACCATGAGATGGCAACAAGAGACTGTTTTTATGAGTTAGCAGTAAAGACTTACACTGAAAATTAAATGCTATAAATGGAAGTTATTTTTCCAAAATCACCCTTGAACGATGAAAAGAAATTAACGTTACGACAAAGATAATGTTTTCCTTAGCAGCTATTCAAACTAATGTTTATTGTGAATAAGACTGATCTGAAGAATGACTGCTGTATCAGATGCAGGTAATCACACTCGCTCAGTCCATCTCTCTCTCATTATACTCTCCATAATACAGTTTACAGAGCTTTTAATACAGTAATTGTCACACCCCTGTGGACTGTTTCATTACTGTTCATAGGTTTTTCCCTATGTGTCCTTATTTGGTCTTTCCTGTTCCGTTTCTTATTATGACGTCATTGTTTAATCACTCACACCTGTCCTTGTCTTATTAGCCTGGTTATTTAAGTTTGATTCAGTTCCTCGTTCATTGTCGGTTCTTAATGTCGTTTACTGTGTTTTTCGTTGTGTTAGCATGTGGTTTCCTTGCTGTTGCTGTTCGTTCCTGAATCCCTTGTGTGGATTATCTGAATAAAGTGCATGTTCCTGATTTCCTCGTCCCTACTCCTCCTTCCCGCACACAACGCCTGACAGTAATCCATTAAGCTTTCAATTAAGCAACTCAACATTCCTTTGTTACTAGGTCTAAAGTGACGTTTTGGAATCAGTAACTGAGACTTGAGCTCAGCTGTTCATCTGTTAACTTTAGATTTGAATCTGTGGTGGAAGGAAGTAGTTCTGCACAAAAGAGGGCTTTTAAAGACACTCTGTTGTTATTTTATTTATGTATTTACACACTTGTGCCATCGGACTGTTGTATAAATGCAGTATCACACAAGTAGACATGAGATATGGCTGTATATTGGCACGGCTGTGTTTTGGCTGAAGGCATGAGGCCAAACCAGTTGCTTTTGTACCTTTACACCCCCTACTATAATGACAAGAACTTTCACTTATGCCAAAGGCATGTGATTATGACATCCAAAACATAAATTAGTTTACCAAGTTGTTTTCTATAATATTTATCACGTTTAAATGAGTTTCCGTCTGTTCTTTTATCTTCTCCAGTCATGTCAAAAATTTCAGGATCATGATGGTGGGTAAAACCGAAACTGGAAGGAGCACAGGAAACACCATCCTGGGACAACAAGCGTTTATAGCACACTTATCTCCTAAATATGTGACTGGAAAATGATAACAACATCAGCAGGTGGTAAAGGGGAAAAACATTGTCCTCATGTGTTTCTGACTGGACGTGAGATTTACAGATGAGGAGAAAAACAGTGAAATGGATTCAGCACTTAGAGCTATTAGTTTAGTAGCAGCAGCTGTAGCTTTAATTGCAGCGGGAGTTGTTCTCATAGCAGAAGGAGGTGAAATAGCTATGGCCCTACAAAATGGTACATGAGTTACAATTTGACTCAATTTAATGCCAAACTAACTACTGTACTCTGTACTAAATAGTAAATCCAAATATTTGTCTCATAATCTGATTAAATGAACTGAATCATTAACTGCAAATATTGCAACCATGAATGTGATATGTCAGCTATAAATAAAAACTGAAAAAAATAGCATTGTGTGCTATTTGTGATGTTTGAGTGCTTGACTGACATTTGCTTGGTTTAGAAAATACCATAAAGCTTATGATACAAAGTAAAAAATGTGTGTGACATTTGTTGTATATCATTTGGAAAATTCACAAAGATCTAGCAGATATTCAGCAGATAGTCTGCTAATACTCTGAGACACTTAGTTGACATGCAGGTGTAACGTTACTTATTGTCAACAGAATGTTAAAAATGGACCATCAAAATGAAGTTTTACTTACCATCTTCCTGCGGCCAGGTGAGTGTTTCATTATTTAGACAGCATATGACAGCTTGACACCTTCATTTGATCATAGATAGTTCTCTATAAGGTTTTTGTCAGTTTTAACTCAATAAAGTGGACTGGCAGTGACTGAATAATGCTTATTAGTCAGTTTATTATAGAGTCTGTTTATTAACACATTTTGTAACCGAAATGCATTACAATGATACAGGATCATAAATGTAATCTGAACAAAAGCAAAATGCAATTCATGTTTTAAAGTGCTTCTATTATGCCTTTTCAAATATGACCTTTCATGCAGTGTGTTATGTAGCTGTTTGTGAACATAAACTATATGCAAAGTTGTGAAGCCGACAGTGCATGATAAATAAAGTTATTGTCTATCAAAAAAACAAAAGAACCGGCTCACAATCGCCTGAACAAATCGTCAGGAATTCGAATCTTATTCTGTTACAGCTATATGTCACGAAGTAACACTTTGCATAACGGCCGCCCACGATCTACATCGCAAACAACCTGCCCACACACAAACACAGTAAAACGTGGTTTACGTCATGTCGAGAAGATGCTGTATCCTACGCTGTGAGAGTAAGTTGTTTCATATTCACTTCCAAAAGTTGAATCTACAAAGACTGTATTTTCTAGCGACCGTTCAAAATATGTAGTTGTGCATGTTATGTTGTGTAACAACCCTGCACATGTCTTGCTAACCAGCTAACTCACTCACAACACAGAGGTGTGCCCGGTTCGCTTACATGAGCAAATTACAAACACTTTCCACGGTAGTCTGTGCTAACTTGTCAATCAGCCACTTCAACCGTTTCACTGTCAAACTCCGGCTCGAATTGTTATGGTAAAATCAATTCCATCTTTTCTATGTATTGACAAGTCTCCAGGGCTGTCATTCAGTTATGGCAATGGGTGTATCGTTTTCCGATACGCGCTGTACACGGTAGACCAATCACAAAGGACTGTGCCCTCTGACCATTCACAGCAGTGAGAGCTCACGGAAAGCAGGGGTTTAGAGAGACTGATTTTTCGAGTCGTTTACGAATCATTTAGAAATGAGGTAAAATTAAATCTATTTTTAGAGTAAACTAAACTTTTTTGACCTTGCATACATGAAAACCTGTTTTAGGAGACTCATAATACAATATTAGCAACCTTTAAAATGGCATAATAGGAGCACTTTAATACAAAATTTAAACCAAGCAACAATACAGATTCATTTAAGACATTAGCTGTTCATTTACTTGCTTTTTAAGTTTAGTTTTATATGTAAATTCACTATACTAATCAAAACTTTTATTCTTTATTCATGCAAATACATTTTGCTGTTTATATATTTTGTATTTAAAGTACAGTACAATATTTAAAGTAAACTGTAACATGGGTCTTTACAGAAGAATGTACATTAAATTAAAGATATAATTGTAAAGTTGTAAATCTCACACAACTATAGGATTCCATAGAAGTCATTTATTTCCTTGTACCATGAACACATGAAATAATTTTCAGGAGTTTCCAGTTTGTTTTTAAATTTGCCATAATTTACTTGAAAATATTAAACTAACTATTTTGAGAAAAGTGTAAATATATGCTTTTCACCCTCCATCAATTGGGGAAAAAATAGAATAAAATAAAATAAAATAAAATAAAATAAAATAAAATAAAATAAAATAAAATAAAATAAGGGAATCATCAGATGCCCATTTTACCCAAGTTGATTCTTAGGGTAACACACTTCGGTTAAAATTTCTCAGTGGTAGTGTAAAACAACACCCATGTTTCCTTGTCAAAGGCGAGCAGTTTCAGCGCACGTCCCTTTAAATGCTAATGAGCTTCACTCACCCTGCCCCTCTCTTCTGTGCAGTGATGAGTCGTTCTCTGAGAGACTGTAAACTTTAGCCACATTTAGCTGTGGAACTTGTTAGCTAGCACTTTACTAGGAAAGCTGATTTGCAAAGATTTATACAAAACCCTTATACTCACTTCTTTTGTATGTGAAGCTGGATCACGAATGATTCACGCAAACATAGACACAATGGGAGGTGCATTCCCTTCAAAAATGAAAGTAACCCACTGGGTCTTCAACGGCTCAGATGTCGAGAGTAAATGACAACTATGTTCATTAGGGTGGGTCTAAGGTAAGACAATGTGTCAACAGAGTCAATCAACTATCATGGGAGCGGTCCTGGTTTGTGTGACGTCACAAAGCCAAGAATCAGAGAATGGCTTGATTTAAGAAAGGGGTTATGATTTTTAGAGATTAAAAAAAAAGAACTGTTTTTTTTTTTTTATCATTATAGGGTGGTTGTGTACACACACTGCTAACACACATTTATGTTCAAACAACATGTAAAAGTGAACTTTGCATCTGATGACCCCTTTAAAGAAGACTAAATAAAAAGTTAAAACAGCTTTACATCAGTAGTATTAACAGTGATAAAATAAGACACTTAAATAACATGCTTTTCTATCATTTTTAGAAAAGATTGACAACCCTGACATTTAACATCCAAACCCATTGATTCTGTTTTATACAATAATCTGTATATGAATGGCACTTAAGCAGTATTTATTACTTTCTGAATGTGATGTTGTAGTCATCAGTGTTGTTTGATGCAGCAAAGACATCTGAAGAACTTCTTGTACTGCTGCCAAACCTGGACAAGAATGAGACGAGAGATCAATTTAACCTCTGAAACTCATGAACCAGAATGGAGTTTGTTTAGAATAAATAAATAAGAAAAAGAGGCTTTTAGAGACTAGATTTGCATTTTTAGAAATAAATATTCATGCTTTTCTTTTTTGAACAGTTGGAGTTTGAACAGTCATGGTTAATTTGAACATTCAGTCACAGTAATAAAACGGAAAAGTAACAGTTTAAACAAACTGCCTCTGACATTCCACAGATCACCAAAATAAGAACATGGACCTCAGTGAAAACATCCAGATTATACATGTAAACTGAGTGATGTCTGACCTCATTATTGAGGACACAATAGATCAGGAAGATGAAGGTTCCCTGCTGGGAGTTCAAGATCAGGAAGAGGATCTCCAGCTCCTTCCTGCCATTAGTGAAGAAACCCAGAATCCAGGGGCAACCAAGAACCACAAACTGAGCCAGTGTTTTAAACACCATAATCCTGCAGAGAAACAGACAAAGAAAGAGTTAATGTGTCTTTATTGACTATATGTGGTTTTCTATAGAGTGATTAAATTATAACGTTACTTGGTTTGTTTCATCTGTGAAACTTCAGCATTGAGACTTTTGAGAGTTGAGTTCAGACTGATGAAGATCTTGATGAAGAGAAGTGTGTTTGACTGGAAAGTAAAAGAGTAATTTATCAGCTTGTTTTCCTTTAAATATAAAAAAGTAAAAAAAATGAGAAATGAGAAATGTGTTTACTGCTAGTATGACGCAAACAGGACCCAGAAAACTCCAGATGAAGCCTTTATCTATTTTAATCCAGCAGCTGTTTAGAGAAAAATCAACATAATAACTGAATGAATTTGTCAGAAAAGCATTTCAGGTGTTGGAAATGTCACAAAAGTCCAGAGCTGCTTTATTTTCCTCTAACCAAATTAACTTAAAAACAACAACAACAACTCACCGTTCGCTGCCGTAGCCTTCAGGAACCAGACCGACAGAGACACACACCACAACCAGAGCAATCAGATACCCAATCACACACAGGAATCCACTGCTAAGCACCTCCCTCTTTTTGGAGCTGATCTGTGATAGGTTCTTCACACAGATGAAGAGCATCACAGCTTCAATGAACATCCACACAAAGCCGGAGAGAAAGAGGAAGTGCAGAAGGCCTGAGATCACGGCACACAACACCTGGAGACCATGAGAGACGGTTATGATGATTCTCAGTGAGGCTGTGCTGAGCTGTAGGGCTCCTTCATCATTCTCACCTGCTGAGGCCGTATGATGTTCAGGAACTGCTGCGTGAGCAGAAACAGAAGATGAGCCAACAGAAGACTGATGCAGATGTTGATTCGAGCCACATTATTCACTCTAGAACTCCACTGACAAAGGGCAAAGGTCAACAGGGCCAAACTGAAGAACACCAGCCCCACGATCACACACACCAGATTCAACAGTTCCAGCAGTTGAGAGCTCTGAGAAAAAATGTCAGAGTACATGAGTGCCAAATCTGTGCTGTTCTTCAGTTTCTTTAGCAATGTTCTCGTACCTCTGGTGGGCGGCTGGTTTGCATGATGAGAGCAAATGTCGACAGATGAACACAGGAACACACAGTGTAGCTGCTGTTGGTCTTTAAAACAGAACAACCATCTACAATCCACTCGCTGATATTCCAGTAAACACAGGACAGAGAACTGGTGGGATCAAACTCCTGCAAAAACAAGAATGAACAGGCATAAAATATCAGAACACTGAATATTTGATGTTTTCAGATGTTCGACAAAAACACATTTCAGTCTCTCACTCTGATGTGTCTGAAGGTGAAGTTGACTGGTTTGGTGAGTTTAGTGTTGTTGGTTTTGGGAAGAGTAGCTGAGATCACAGTGGACATCATGGTTTTAACAGTGTCATTTGATGTGTTGAAGAAGTCTGGCTTCAGTAGATTCTCCATCGTGCTGTAGCTCATGAAAGCCACAGCAGCTGATCCTGTGTGACAGAAACAGAAAAAGAAACTTACATTATACTATATGTTACAATAACAACAGCAACCAAAAAAGTAAGTAAAGATGGTTTAGTGGTAATGGTATGATGGATCTTCCAACATTTTTAAAATCAAACTAAAACATTTGACATACTTTCATTGTTGTTCTTGGCGATCCCAATGAGATCGATGTCCACAGAAGAATTTGTTGTGTCAAGTTGTGGGATTTTATTTAAGGTGACATTTGGTCCAACCATGAAGACTTGACCCTCTGATTAAACACAAACTAGCAGTTATGTGCTATTTAGGCTATTTGATTGAGTGTGTGTGTGTATATATATATATATATATATATATATATACACTCACACATACATACACACACCATGCACACACAAATAGCAGATCATGCTGCACACACTCAAAAAAAGTCAGGAGAACTAACTTGTTGTCAATGCTGCCCCGTGACTTTTAATAGTAAAATAGCCTTAATATGGGTTTAAGATGCTCTTTTAGGGGTTATCTGATCCCTGTGTATAGTGCTCAAGTCGAGTAGCACCTTAGGGAATGTGTGCCTCTGTGTTTGGATTCTAACACTCAAGGGCATATTCTGCTTTCACGAGTTATGCTCTCATTGTGATGAGTCACGACATCTAGGCTCTGCTCGCGTATGTTCCTATTCCTGAGGGATGCGGGAGACAGCATTTGTGTCTTGTGGCCTGGTTCTGCCATAGCCATGTCACAGTTCATCTTATCTCACGGCCACTTTGATCTGCTCGATCTCTCTCTAAATGGGTTGTCAGGTGCCTCTCTAATATGCATGTTATTGTTTGTTGAGCCTCACTGAGTGTGAATATATTCAAATACTCTGCCTAGACTGTGCTCTCTCCCATTCTAGGTTTTAAGTAGATGGCCCACTTTCATCATCTGGGCAATCTACAACTGCTGTTTGAGGATAGCTGTGTCCAGCCCTCTAGTGTTATGGCCACTGCTTACATCAGGCTTTGATCTCAGACGAATGATGTGTATGTGTTCACTATTCAGCAAATCATTTATTGATTTCCCTCTTGTGAGCTCCTGGTCAATAATACAGTGCTTCGCTAGCCTACTGTTGGACTGACACGGATTGGGGACCTCCTTACTATAGCCACATGAGGGGTGGTTATATTTCAGCCATTGTTATAGCAGGATGGGCTTACGTGAATACAGCTATCTGAGGTTAGCTGTAGTGGTCCCCTTTCCTAGAGCCTAGCTATCTAAGGATAGCTATGTGCTAGCTCAGTGACTGATCCCCTTCTTAGGGTCTTTACCTTGCGTTCTCCTTGAGCCTTTGCCTAGACAGCGCTATCTGCCCTACTAGGCTTGTAAGTAGGTAGCCTGCTCTCTGTGGTCTGTGAAACTCTGCAGGAAGGTCTGGCCTGGCTGTCTTGTCTAGCTGTGTTTTGTTATTCTGGTCTACAAGCCTGGTCTACAAAGCGAAAGTGAAAACTGTAAAACAGCACACATAAGAAAGTGACTGCATGCTTTCGCAGTCCATTTCACATGTTCCATTTAAATACAGTAAAACTTTTTAGTATCACAATTCAATTCATTTCAACAGCTGGATTACAGAGGGTCGCACTTTTATTTCATCCCTTAATGCTTTAACATTAAGAAATTAGGGTGATATGGTGATATGTGCTGATCAGCTGGCTGAGATCAAGCATATTTGGGGTGTCGAGTGCCTAGAACATACAGGTGTATTGACTCAGCTCATCAGGGAGGCAAGAGAGGGCAGAGGGGAGCTGACAGTAATTTGGTAAGATCTGACCAATGCATTTGGCTCAATACCTTAAACGCTGGTAGAGGTGGCACTGGAGAGATACCATGTACCCCAGAAGGTGAAAGAGCTAATCCTGTACTATTACAACAAGTTCAGCTTAAGAGTCTCTGCTGGCCCATCGCCTTCAGACTGGCACCAATTAGAAATAGGAATCAAGTAGGAATTGCCGTAAATTAGTGTTGAAAAAAAAGGGAAAATGACTGATATGTTTCGCTTTAGGTTGGGAGAAGAGCTAATCCCATCTGTCACAGAGAAATCAGTGAGGAGTGTTGTAAATGTCTTCAGCTGCAGCCTGAGAGACACAGACTCCATCAAGACCACCACAGCTGATCTGGGGAGGTGGCTGAGAACTGTGGACAAGTCTAGGCTTCCAGGGAAATTCAAGGCCTGGGTCTACCAGCATGGAATCCTCCCAAGAATTCTTTGGCCCCTCATCAATGTAGAAGATCAGAGTGAATCAGACAAATTGAAGATCCGATCAGAACATTGTTGAAACCAAAGAGCCAAATTCCACAAAGAGGCCCAAGCTAACCACACCACGTCATAAACCTGTCCATGATATCCTGGCACCAACCAGCCTGAAGTAAGCTTAACCAACCAACTCTTTCAGAGCTTTGAACAACTTGCAACATTAACACAAAAGAACACAATTATTGATAATTCCAACTCAGGAAGAAGATTGTCCATTTTGGGGCAAGAAACCCAAGATTAATGGTCAAAGATACAGCACATCAGGACCATCACATGAGAAAACTTTGTTGGGTGGTGCTCCCCCACCCAAGATAAGAACCAGACTGAGTTCCTTCTAAATTCTTTTGTTCCTCAGAACATGCCCTTAGTTCACAGAATGACAGAGAGACTGTCTTTCTACATAAATATGCACCAAAATTATGCTTAAAAGCACTTATAAATGAACATCAGACCATTGCATAACTCCCTAATATGTATGTAACCCACACATTTGTCTATTATGTTCTAATCACTCATTGTGTATGTCATTTTAATAATTATTGAATAGCTTAATGGTTTACATTTGTGTTTGGTATGTATGAGTTTGAAAATTCATGAACGTTCCACCAAATCGTGTCCAAATTATACTCTGCAAGAGCGGGAAAATTGACTTATAAGATAACGTGCTGATTTATGTTTTGGGAGGAGAAACATAGCAATATCCCGAGTTAAGACAACATCTAATTGGTCAAGACACCATTTTGGGATGTGTCCAAATCTGAGTTTAAAACCAAAGGACACCATAAAATTTTACATTTTAGTAAGGTTTCTTAGCCCTAGCTTTCAGCTATGCTTTTAGCTATTGGTGTTTGCCATCACTTTTGCCGCAGCTTTTTGCATTCTTTGAACGCTTCCTGGCTTGCACGCCAGCCACTCCTCTAAAAAAAAATGAAAACTCCAGTCCTTCAGTTAACATCTTGTAAAGTGAAAAGCTGCATGTTTGCTAGAAACAAATCCATTATTAGGACATTTTAACTTTAAAACATCACTTCTGGTTTAAATAAGCCCAGCTAACAATTTTTGGTTCCCAGAACATTGTTTTTATGGTTTGTTTTTGGTTAACCAGGAAACATTAACATTATCTAACATTAATCTAACATTCCCTTAACATTACTATAGTTAAGAGAATTACTACCCAGATAGCACACATATGTGTGCAATTTTTAATAAATCTTTTATTGAGATTTATTTCCTTATTAGTTGTATTATATATTGTATTATAAGTTCAAATGGTGCCCAACCTTACCTATACCCCACATTACTTTTTACTGGCACCTTTCTATGCACACTGTTTTAAATCCTCATTTCGTTGATAGCTAGTATGTTTAGCATGGCGTCAAACATGACAATTTATGAAATCAATATCATATATTGATTCAAAATAACTATAAAACATTAGCTGTGTTTGAAATAACTTGCTTCTGTGGTTTTAAGCTGTTCATAATATATTATTTAATAAAATTCTTTACTGTGATACAGGCTATGTCAAAAATGTTTGCATCGCAATTGTGTGTTTATTGCTTTCATGTTTCATCAGTCAAAGTGTCTCTATTTGTATGTTATTCAGCTGTAGTGTTACTTGATTGTCCATATAAGGTATTTCCTGGAACGTCATAAATGTAATGAGTCTCACTTGTGAAACAGACATTATGCAAAGTGTTTAATGCTTCATAATGCTCAAGTTGCCTCATTTAGAGTAAAAATAGAAAAAAATAATACTAAAGTAATTTGTAATGCAGTAACTTGAGTAGCTTTTCAGCAAACTGCTTTTTGATTCTTACTTGAGACTTATTATTTTTTAGAACTCGGCTGGAAATGCTGTCTGTGAAGTTGTTTAATTAATCATATCTTGGGAGATTTAATGTCTACTTGCCCTGGAGGCCTGTAACTGAAGGAGACATGGCGGGACTCCAGGGCGGAGACAGTTCGTGACTGTTAGGGAAGCCATGGTGGGTCAGGGAGCTCGGCGGACCATGGTGGAGGAGACAGTTCATGGAGCCATGGCGGAGCAGGGAACTCAGGAGGCCATGGCGTAGGAGACAGTTCAGGAAGCCATGGCAGAGCAGACAGTTCGGGCATATGGCCCCCCAAAAAAAATTTCTTGGGGGAAATTAGGGTATTACAGGCTCGGGAGAGTTCAGGAGGAGCGGCCACTGGAAGGCGCTCTGGAGGAACTGGCACTGGAGGGCTGGACGGGACCAGCGGAGACGTAGAAGACTCAAGAGGAACTGGACGGAACCAGCAGAGACGTAGGAGAGTCAGGAGATAAAGGAAAGAGGATAGGGGCAGTAAACTCCAGGGGGAGCGCCATGTCCATTAACTGGACAAAAAGACTTTGAATCTTCCTTTATTTAAACGGTTCTAATTTCAAAGTTAAAGAAATAAAGGACAAGATTAATCCATTCAATCAGGGGATAGTCACACACTGGAAAATCGCAACGGATTGTCTTGTGGTCCAGCCCCAACTGAAAACACGCACCTAGAGCAGCGTCGTGCCAGCTCAGCTGGTTAGCAAGCTCAAGGAATAGCAACCTCCGACCAGCCTGATGCAAACCCCGAATCTTGTCCTCAGCAGTCACCTTTATTGGTCCGGTCTTCTGTCAAGTTACGTTGTTGGGGAACGCAGGAGATGCAGAGATATAATTAAACAGACTTTAATAAAAGTGAACAGAATAGGAAAACAAAAACTCAGGAGCTAGAAAACACACATAAGAAACTAGTAGACCAGACGAAGGGCAACTGAACAGGAAGGATCTAATATACACAAGATAATTAATAACAGGTGCGGGGCTATTTAACAAATCAAATGGAACAAGAACAGGAAAATGACCAAATAAGGAAAACAGGATCTAAGGCTGGAGGGAAAACATGGAACACAAAGTCCACAATCCTGACACTAAGGCTGTGGGGCTGGAAGTTATAGTTGTTAGAGGATAGTTGTGGCTTTTGTGTGTAACTAAGACCTTGTCCACAAGTACACGGTTACTTTTAGAAACAGAGCTTTTACCCCTTTGTTTAAAAAAAAAATGTCCACATGAAAACGCAAACACATGTTAAGCCCTGTCAAGAGCATGCCAACCCAGCAGGTGGTGATATAACCCTAACTGTAAAGCCATGTTGGCCAATCAAAAACTTGCCTCATGTAAACAAAGGAGATAGTGGTGCACAATCTGATGTCAAACAAAGAAGATAACACTCTGACATCACCAGCTACATGAAAACACTGCAACTGGGCTTTCTGAAAATCTTCACCCTGTCAGGAGTTTCAGAAAGGTTCAGTTTTTAGTGAGCTGATACTGTGTGTGGAGGAATGACAAAACCGCATAGAAAAAGCAGTGGTTTTGAAAATACCTGTGTTCGTGTGGACAGGGCAATAGTGCTTGTGTTTCTCTTTTCTTCAGTGATTCTGTGTTTCCTACTTTCTTATAAAAGCTTAGTACTCTACACAATTAAACAGTTACTGCTGCATTTGTTGCTGTCTGACTCACCCCTGCTCTCTTGATAAAATCACTGACATCATATATAATCTGAGTTTCATCATCAATAATAATGGTCTCCACTTACCAACAGTAGCAAGAGTAAAACTGACATTGTCACTTGTGACTGTCGGCTTCACCAATGTAGAGATGAGTTTTTCACTGGTTTTTAACATGCGGTTTCCATAGGAGGCTAGTTCAGATGGTTTTGTTGATGATAATGACTCTAAAATCTTCTCCGAAGTGTTGAAGGCCACAGTCAAAATGTTTGTCACAGTCTAATTCATTGATCAGATAAATGCAGTTCAACAGAGTTACTGTACATGTAAATGTCAAGAAAGACAGACAACACTGCTATATCAGTTATTATCCAAATTAGATTTGAGGATTTGATGATTTTTCTTGATCAGGCACTTACATTCAAAGGAAGCACTTGAGCTGTAATGTTCTCGATCTGCTCAAGAAGATTTTGAAAACATCCTCCAGAGGTCTGACTCTGAAATCACAATCAAGCTTTATACATTAAATAAAACACACTCTGTGATTTTAATCATGTTTTGCAATATTAATAGCAAACAAATGTAATTTTGTGCATGTGATCATCAACAATAAATAGAAAAGCACATTCATTCAGTCATTGATTTCAAATATCTGCCAGTGCACATCTTATTGCACTGATCTATGGACTGTAATTGTCAGAAGCTGTGAGACCAACTATAATATGTACATTTTAGAAAATCAACTTCAGAAACTCAACTTACTGTGCATTCTTCCTGCAGTGTTATATTTATAACTCCAATGACAGAAAACAGCACAAAGACGATATTAAAACAAAACTGCAACTTATATGTTATTTGTGTAATATTATAAAAGCATAGATAAAAAAAAACAAATGATAAATGTGACCATGAGTATGGAAGCCCTAAGATTTTTTTTCGTATCTCTGATTTTATTTAACAATTTTTTGTCCTTTCCAATTTTTTTCTCTCTCCCTCCCTCTCTCTTAAAAAAATTAAATTAAATTAAATCAAATTAAATTAAATTAAATCAATAAAATAAATAAATAAATAAATAAATAATAATAATAATAATAATAATAATAATAATAAATAAAAATGAAAAATTCACTGTACTTATTATTATTAAGGGCCAAGCACTGAAGGTGTAAAGACACCTATTATATTCCTTACAACTGTTTTCAACATTGATAATAACTCAGCATATTAGAATGATTTCTGAAGGATCATGTGATTGAAATCATGTTTTTTGAAAAAGTTTTTTGTTGAGAGAAAAATCTCGAAAATTCTGGATCTGTGAATGTTTTTTCCACATTGTGGTTCAAGGCTTTCATACATGAGTATGAATGAACACAAATTTGTTTAGAAATTAAAAAAAAAAAAAAAGTGAACATCAGACTAGTCATAATTGTCAGATAAAAAGTCACAATTACCCTTTTAATTACCACTGATTTTTTTATTCAGTGGTGGAAATGGGCTTCCATACATGAGGGTAAGTAAATAAAAAAAAAAAAAAAAAAAACTGAGTGAACTATTGAATCTCATCAACACATTATTGTCACAGTCCAGGCATTTGAATGAAAGCAGTATTAAATGATTAAAACTGTCTGCGGTGGAAAGTTCATGAGGTCAGAGGACAGAGTTACAATTAACCATTTTAAGGCTTGAAAAAAGAAGAAAAAACATTAATGGAAAAAGAAACAATTAATAATTTTTATTATCAAAGATGAGTTTAAGAGATTACATAACTGACTAATTAGAGTTATTCATTTTGTTTAAGAGAGAGAGAGAAAAAAAAAAAAAAAAAAAAAAAAAACCTGAGAATTTAGCCAAAACTGAGCCTGACTTACAAAAATGTTTTAGTGACTGCATGAATTTTGGGGTTTGGGTCCAGTCAAATAAATCAGCATATCAGAATGATTTCTGAAGGATCATGTGACACAAAAGACTGGAGTGATAGATAGATAGATAGATAGATAGATAGATAGATAGATAGATAAATAAAGTGTTGTAAATGACACTTTATATGAACTGTATTCACATTGAAATATTATAGCTGGGCCTTAAATTTAACAAAAGTAATAAAAAATAGAAAAAAACAAAACAAAAAAAAAAACATTAAGGTATCTACATTTATTCACTATATTGTTTTTTGCACATTTCATTCTTTGTAATTGTGAGAAAAATGTTTTTGTTGCTTTTTGAAAAAAAAAAAAAAAAAAAAAAAATGTTGTTAAGAGAAAAATCTAGAAAATTCTGGATCTGTGAATGTTTTTCCAAAAGGCGTCCATACATGAGTATGAATGAACACAAAATAGTTTAGAAATTTTAAGTGGGTCTACAGAAGGATACACTGCAAAATAATTAAATAAATAATTCAATAAATAAAATCATGTTTAATTAAAAGCATAGACAATCTCATTTTAAAAATTACAATGGAAATAAATTGTGCTTTACAGCAATTTACAACTGAAATTACTAAGCAGAAAGTTAAACAACAACAAACGTTTAGTACTGACCCAGGGGCGGATCTACCGGGGTGGCATGGGGTGACAACAGCCACCCTAAGAAAAAGCTCTGCCACCCCAGAATTATCACAGAATAAAATATAAATGTAAGCATTGTTTTATATGCTACTTTTAAAGTAGCAACGGAGAGAGGAGAGAGCTGAATGAATCAACGCGGGAATTTTACACATACAGTACATTTACAGTATACAGTACCAGTACAACAGATTATGGAAATTTGTAAACTATATGTACAGTAAACTGTAGCACATGTTGTACAGCTTCAGACGTGTGACTGTCAAATTTTGATTTGTAACCATTTTTTTAACAGTATGTGTACTGCATTTTTGCAAAACTGAGAAATGACTGCCTAGATATATAGTCTTGTGTCAGATGACCGAGAAACTACTAGTGCAGGGGTGGGCAATTAATTTTCCCAAGGGGTCACATGATAAACTTGGGCGGTTGCAGAGGGCCGGACCAATACACTTAACTCAGTTCTGCCCAATATGATTTATATCTCTTTATAAAAAATAATAAATAAATAAATAAACATTAAATGAAACATTACAATCAAACAATGAAAATGTGGAGCACATACTTATATTACTATTTAATGAAAATTCACAAAAAACAGTTAAAAAAATATAAAAATATGCTTCAAAAACTACTACTTCAAAAAGTATTTCAAAGATTAGCATGAAGCAGTTTCAGCGTTATGGACGTGACATTTGCAGTCAAAACCTGAAACATAAATTCTCATAGGATGTATTCATTACCAATAACTTGTACAATCTATTTATATTTTTCTAAAACCCTAAGAAAAGTATCAGTATGAAAGCAACAATATCTGCCGGATGGAGAAAGGTTGGCAATTCACAAAACATAGGCTATATACCTTTTTTGTTTTCTTCAAAAAATTCGTTTTTTGTTTCTGAGGAAAAAAATCAATGTTACGGACGTGACAGTTCTGAAAGCGGAAATTTATCCGACTACAGAATCCGCATGAAATGCTTTAAAAACGGAGACGCCTTAAGAGAGAAATGCAACCTTCATACAGATTACATAATCAGGGGGTATTTGATTTCGTTTTAAATTTGTTCGTTTAAAAGTAGAAATGTTAAACTTTCTATAGATATATTTCTCATGTTTGTGAGACAGTCATACGATGAGTTTCGGTTTTTGTGACGCGCTTCAGAGACAGACAGAAGAAGTGCGTCCTGTTTGTTCTCATTACCCTACAAAAGCAACGTTTGTTGTTATTATGAGTTTACAGAAATAAAAATTGCTTTCATTATCAGGAAAAATACAAGTGATCGTGTGGACGCTTCTCTGTAAAAACAAATGGTGCTATATAGCACTAAAAGTGGTTCTTTGGCTCGTAATCATAGGGGAACCACTTTTAGTGCTATATAGCACCTATTTTAAAAGGTGCTATATATGGCACCTTTGTCAAATGGTTCTATGTAGAACCATTAGATGTACCATAGCATTTTATTACTTCAACAAAAATGGTGCTCAATAGAAACAATCATAGGGGCTTGTATTACTACAATAGTAGTAAATATATTTACTACAATGGCAAAATGTCTTGAATCACTTTTATGCTTTTCTAAGGTCAAAAGGTCTTATGTGGGAAATATTTCCTTATGGGGGCCTTAGGGGCAAAAAGATCTTCAGGAAATACACTGTATGTTAATGTTGTTTTTAATCCTTTCCCCAACTGAAGAGTTTAAGAGAGAGTTAGAGATCCTTATTCAGAGGCTTAACAGGTTCTTTGTATGGCAGTGGTGCTATATAGCACCTTAACGACCCCAAAGAACCGCTGAAGAACCAGACAGGGGCTTGACCGGTTCTTTATACACTAACGGTGCTATATAGCACCACAATCACACTGAAGAACCGCTGAAGAACCGCTGAAGCACCATTTTTTTTCTGTGTGAATTTAGGTGAATTCCACACTCCGCATAAACAGGTTTATTAAAATAAATCTTGACCAGTCTACATCCGAGACAGATGCAATTATAACTTATAAATTGAAGGCTACTTGACTCTTTTAAAATGACGGACTGATGCTGCTTGTTGATCATTATCAGTTGCTGTCCATCAAGATGTCGCTTTAAAAAAAAAATAATTTAATTTAATTACTAATTTATGAATTAAATAATTAAGGTACAAAATAGGTTAAGTAAAATATGCTGAATATATAATATTTTACAAATATTTAGAAAAATGCTAGCCTATGCGAATATACTGTAGTTTCACATTTTGCATAACAAAGTACATTATTTTTAACATGCAATGATACGAAATTAGACCAAACAAGACGTGTAATGAAGAAAAATATTTAGACAAAAAATAAAAAATAAAATAAAATAATAATAATAATAATAATAATAAAATAATAATAAACAGCAAACTCGCATTTCTTGAAAGCTATATGATCACGAACACATTTGAAATACGGTTACACGAACGGACGTAATTGTTGTTAATAATAATAATAATAATAATAATAATAATAATAATAGCACTTTGAAAATGACTTTTGAAGCAGTGCGGTTGTATTGCGTGCACATATTACACCTTTTTGCGATTGACTTTTAATTCAACAATTACCTCACGCGGCCGGTCAAGGATACTCAGAGGGCCGTACAATGCCCAGGTCTGTACTAGTGTATAATGTAATTATATTTTGCCAAATGTATTATTATTATTATTATTTTCCTGGATTGTATTGTGGTATTTTGGCATATCAAGTTCATATACCATTTCTTTGGTATTTTGAATTTTTTTAGTGTTTTTATCTACTGCAAGTTTACTTTACTCTAGTAAAATTAAAATAATTTTTTTCCCAAATGTCAATTGCTGTATCTGTAATTTAAATTATGTTATGGTTGCGTAAATTAAATTACACAAAAATAATTCCTGAATCCTAATAAGAGTTTTTTGTAATAGTGTTATTGATCTCATGAGTGTTCACTGGCAGGAAAGTCGTCTGTGTATTTGAATTGTGTGTAAGCATTTAAGAACACCTGTGATAACTAGATTGAAAAGTTTGAAAGACAAATGTACGCTGGCTTGCCTTAGACTTGTTTAAAAACATAAATAGTTTGGTCAGATGTTCTAGATGTTTGCTAAAGTGTTGCCAGTTGGTTTCTAGGATGTTCTGGGTTGTTGCTAGAGTATATGGTTAATATTGTGTTGTGGGTGATTACAGACATTCACACCTCCGTTAATAACAGAAAATCAAACATTGTTTTCAAAACTGATCCAGTTTCAGTGCTTTGATATTATTGTATTTCTTTCTAATGTTAGGAAATTCAAACATTTTTGTTGCTCTTAAACTTTCACTGAAACATGATCTATACCATCTAAGTAGCCTATGTAATTTTAATAGAACTGCATGTCTTCTTTAGTGATACAAGCTCAGAAACATTTATAAACTGTGGAAGTTTTTTATTTTGTGTATTGACTTGGTGCCATAATGAATATTGAGTTTTTTTTTTTTTTTCATTTTAAAGAGTACAGATGATTACCTAATGGTAATGCAATATCTGTGAACACAACTGTGTATGTCAGACTATAAATCCCCCAAAACTATGCATGAGAGCTTGCTTTGGTGTTGCCACCCTAAAAATTATTTTCTAGATCCGCCCCTCTACTGACCTGAATATGATATTTCACATAAAAGACACTTACATATAGTCCACAACAGAAAATTAATTTATAAAAATGACCCCGTTCAAACGTTTACATATGTTTGATTAATTAAATAAATAAATAAGTACAGAAAGAAAGAAAGAAAGAAAGAAAGAAAGAATGAATATCTTGAACATCAGACTATATTACCAGCTGTGTTTGTCTTTGGTGTGACTGTTGTAACAGTGCTGCTGATGTTAGTAACAACTGAAAAACAAACAAAAAGACAAAACAAAAAAAAAACAACCAAACAAACAAACAAAAAAAATCCCCAATAACTGATGAATATTAATGCATCAGCAATAACACAAATAATACAAAGAGCTCATGTGAATATAATCACCTGCACAGTATGCTGAATCGCACCAAGTTGTTCTAACCAGCTCATAGACATAATAATTGCCTGGACAGGCTTTGACTTTAATGGGGTAAGACCTGTAAAAGCAGCAGTAACTGTAATCATCACCACAGAGATGTCGAGTGACGACTCCATCCTGTACTGTTGGGTGTCCACCACGAATCCACAGTGCGATATCAGTGCCACAGTGACCACGTGCAACACACGTGTCTGGGATCTGAGCGCTCACATTGTTAATAAAGAGACGATACCAGCCGCTCCAGCTGACTGACCAGTCACAATTACTGCCTAAACCATAATTAGTGGATCTCCATGGATTGTCCAGAACAGTGTAGTTGTAGCAGGGGTCAACAGAGGGATACACTGCAAAATAAATAAATAAATAAATAAAATCATGTCGAATTAAAAACACAGACAATCGCATTTTAAAAATTACAGTGAAAATAAATAGTAATTCAGTTGTAAAGTGCTGTAAAGCACAAAGCAGAAAGTTAAACAACAACAACAAATATTTATGATATAATTATAGTGTTAATAATGTGATTACATTATCACTGCATGTGAACTTACTTCATTTAAGTCAAATAAACAAAGAATATTTCTTGACAAACTAAACACTGCTCTATTTTGTGTATCTGAAACTAATTAAACCTAAAACCACAAATTTAACTCAAATCTTTCTGAGTTCATCACAGCATCAGCAGCTACACAGTTACTGACTTATAAATAAAGCAACATGCAGCATTTTATTAATTATTTTCTCTCACAAGCAGAAAATGTGTCTTTTTTGGCCTGTCGTGTGAGAGGTTAAACTTAAGTGTTACAGGTTTTGCTCTGAGGGTGATTGAGACGATTGTGAAAGTGGCTTCAACACACTCTGCATATGATACAGTTGGGATCATACAAAATGCATGTTATTGTTTATTTAGTACTGTCCTGAATAAGATATTTCACATAAAAGACATTTACATATAGTTCACAACAGAAAATAACAGTTGAATTTATTTATTTTTCAGCATTTTTGTGTATTTGAACCCTTTCAAACAATGACTGTATGATTTTGAGATCCATCTTTTCACACTGAGCACAACTGAGGGACTCATATGCAACTGTTACTGAAGGTTCGAACACTCACTGATGTTTAAGAAGGAAAGATGATGCATTAAGAGCAGGGGGTGGAAACCTTTGAACAAAATGAAGATGTGTAAATTTTTCTTATTTTGCTTAAATGTCATATTTTTCTCATTTAGTACTTCAGAAGCTACAGAAGATACTTACATGTTTCCCAGAAGACAAAATAAGTTAAATTTACCCTGATCTTCAAGTTCATGATGCATCCTGTTTCCTTCTGGAGCATCAGTGAGTGTTTGAATCTTCTGTAATAGTTGCATATGAGTCCCTCAGTTGTCCTCAGTGTGAAAAGATGGATCTCAAAATCATACAGTCATTGTTGGAAAGGGTTCAAATGCACAAAAAATGCTGGAAAATTATAATAATAATATATACATGTAAATTTATACATGTATACAAAAAAATGAATAAATAAAAAAAAATTGAATCTGAACAGCGCTGAATTAATGTCACTATTGTCTAAGCTGCATCTCTGTTGTATAAAGCGTGACTTGACTAGACAAGCACATTTCCTCACACATCTGTTCTATAGTACAGATCTGCACATAAATCAGACCAGAAAATAAGTCAATAGAGACACAGTGTGTTACATTACCAGCTGAGATGGTCGCTGGTGTGACGGCTGTAGAGCTGCTGTTAATGCTGCGAACAACTGAAAGTTTGGATGAACAGTGATTAATGAAAAGAGACACAAATATCATGAATGTGTAGAAAGAGATCATGTGAATATAATCACCTGCACAGTATGCAAAATTGCACGTAGTTGGTCTAACCAGCTCATAGACATAATAATTGTCTGGACAGGCTTTGACTTTAATGGGGTAGGACACAACACCGCAGCAGTAACTATTATAGTTAGCACAGACATCTCGAGTGACGACTCCATCCTGTACTGTTGGGTGTCCACCACGAATCCACAGTGAGAAACTAGTGCCACAGTGACCATATGTAACACACGTGTCTGGGATCAGAGCGCTCACATTGTTAATGAAGAGACGATACCAGCCACTCCAGGTGCCATAATAGTCACACGATCTGCCTGAAGCACGTGTATTATTGGTGGATCTCCATGTATTGTCCAGCACAGTGTAGTTGTAGCAGGGGTCAGCAGAGGTAAACGCTGTAATTAAATTATTTATTTTTTATCATTAGACAAATAACTTGTGTTACAGAGTACAAATGAACATTACTAGCAGCCGTTCTCGTACAGTCTCATTCAAAAAAATAAATTCCCCAGATTTAAATTCTAATTCAGGTTCAAATGAACAGAAGCTCAACACATCAATCTACAGATCTGATCATGTACAGTTAAAACAGCACAATACATTACCAACTGACTCACTGTCACTTATACAGGCCAAGACATCTGATGAAAAAAAAAAAAAAAAAACAGTTAATGAATACAACGTGTAACAGCAGACAACTGACCAAATACAAACATTAAACAGCAGTGTCATACTTTTACTTAAAGGGGAAGTTTTCAAAATATCCAAAAAGACTGAAATTTTTAAAACTGACAATAGAAATGGCATTTCAACTGCATTTATAGAAAATAATGATCAATGATCTTCCATGAAAGAAAGACACTCTTACAAGTTTGGAACATCATGAGTATTGAAGCCTGTTTCCAACACTAAGTAAAACAGTTAACAAAAGGTTATTGCTATAAATCAAGCAACCATCTCAAGTACCCTAGCAACCACATAGTAACACCTGAGTACCCTAGCAACCATTCTGGGTACCCTAACAACAGCCCTAGCAACCATCCTGGGTACCCTCGCAACCACCCCGAATACCCTAGCAACCACATAACAACACCCTAGCAACCACACTGGTTACCCTAGCAACCACATAGCAAGACCTTAGCAACCACCCTAGCAACCATCCTGGGTACCCTAGCAACTGCCCTAGCAACCACAGTGGGTGCCCTAGCAACTACATAGAAAGTGTAGATTTTTGCCACAGCAAGCACCACTAACATTTTTTTTTTCAGATAATTGAAAATTGCAAGTTATAAAGTCAGAATTGTGAGATATAAACTTGCAACTCTGTGAAAATATCAGTCTTTTTTTTCTCCTTAGAACTGGACTTTATAACTCACAATTGTGAGTTTATATCATGCAATTCTGAGAAATGTCAAAAATTGTGAGATACAAACTTGCATTTGGAAAAAAAGTGTCAGAATTGCAAGTTTATATGAAACAATTGTGAAGAAAAATTAGAATTGTGAGTTAAAAAAAAAATCACAATTACCTTTTTTTTTTTTTTCCTTTCAGTGGTGGAAACGGGCTTCCATACATGAGGGTGAGTAAAAAAAAAAAAACAAACAAAAAAAAAACAATTAAATAAAAAAATTGGGTGAACTATTGAATCTCATCAACACATT
This sequence comes from Labeo rohita, assembly GCF_022985175.1. Classification (NCBI taxonomy): domain Eukaryota; kingdom Metazoa; phylum Chordata; class Actinopteri; order Cypriniformes; family Cyprinidae; genus Labeo; species Labeo rohita. The sequence continues at coordinate 90,567 of NW_026127978.1, read as the reverse complement.
ATTGTCACAGTCCAGGCATTTGAATGAAAGCAGTATTAAATGATTAAGACTGTCTGCGGTGGAAAGTTCATGAGGTAAGAGGACAGAGTTACAATTAACCATTTTAAGACATAGAAAAAGGGGAAAAAACATTAATGAAAAAGAAACAGTTAAGAATTTTTATTATCAAAGACGAGTTTAAGAGATTACATTACTGACTAATTTGAGTTATTCATTTTGTTTAAGAGAAAACAAAAAACTGAGAATTTAGCCAAAACTGACCCTAACTTACACAAATGTGTTAGTGACTGCATGGATTTTGGGGTTTGGGTTCACCCAAACAAATTCAATGATCAAAAA
>NW_026127978.1:76938-89728 GCF_022985175.1 Labeo rohita | reverse complement strand
GTCCAAATCTGAGTTTAAAACCAAAGGACACCATAAAATTTTACATTTTAGTAAGGGTTCTTAGCCCTAGCTTTCAGCCATGCTTTTAGCTATTGGTGTGTGCCATCACATTTGCCGCAGGTTTTTGCATTCTTTGAACGCTTCCTGGCTTGCACGCCAGCCACGCCTCTAAAATGAAAACATGAGGAGATCATCACATTTCTTTCTTTTACTTTAATCTTTTTCTTTCCGTTAAGAGTTTTGTGTTCTAAGTTAAGTTTTGCTGCTAAGCTGTGTCTCAGACTGTGCCCGCCTCAAAGCTTCAACCAGCGTACACAACTCCATCCTCCAGCCGATGCCCAAGACATCACTTCGAACGACCACAAACTTCCAGCCAATCAGCAACCTTGGAAAACCCCCTTTCTGCAATGACGTCATCGAAGGGAATCCCTGAACACAAAGGCAACGCAAGTACAGCCTCCAGATTCTAGCTGAACTGGTGCATTTAATATAAAGTTTAATAGCCTCATTGAGAAACTCAGTGCGAGGGTTCATTAAATGATTGATGGTTGTTCAGGCCAAAGCAATTGCATATATTGCTATAAACTTGGGATTTCATATTTTCACTCTTCTAAAATCATTCTTTCCTATGTGTTAGATTAGTTTATATGTCTTAGGCTTATCCAATAAATTCTAATTCATATTGAAGAGAGAAGTATCTTGTGTTTTGTGCTTATAAATTAATGTCTTAAACTGCTGACCTTGTTACCATGCTAATAAATAGTGTTTTCACTATATTTTGGATAGTAATATCCTTTGCAGAGTTTAAGTTATACGGCTTGTTCAGTGAATCGCTGGCCGATTCATTGATCCGCCGCAGAATGGAGATTCTGTTCAAATTCCCTATAAAATCTTAAATAATTCCCTTTGAGCTAAATTGACCTGTTTCCCTTACATATATGAAGTTCCTATTACTTTAGTAGAAAGTTTTGAGCATAAAGTGAATAGCTATTTACGCAGATGGTTGGACATGTCGCACGGTTTGAGCAGCATTGTGTTGTACGGTAACAGCAACAAGCAAAGACTGCCTTTAGCTCCATCAGGGGGGAATTTATTGTTGTATGGTCATGTAAACACATGCAGTATTCGGATTCGGAGGATGCTGAAGTGTCCGGAGCAGGCATTATCGTGAGGACAGGGAGGAAGTGGAAGGAAGGATGCAGTCTAGCAGGCAGAAGCTTGGATAAGTCACAAGGCTCTCCTCGGGACGGTTGCACAGGGCAGGGCTGGACTCGGAAGCTTTACACCAACCTGATCCAATACTGCCAATGTGAAGGAAAGGCAGAGTTTAGTGCAGGTGGAGGTGTGTCCTTCAGTGGTGGAAGAATGAGAAAGTAGTTTTTTCAGCAATGCGGAAACAGGGAGCCTGGGTGAAGTGGGAGCAGGCAATGGAATGGAAGGTGACCAGGCAGGACGTATGTAAATGGAACCCACAGAGGACCAAGTTTCTGATCCAGGGGGGGAATGACATCCCCCCTTGGCCAGCCAACTTGTTTGTCTGGGGCAAGGTAGAACCCCCAGCATGTGCCCTGTGTTCCAAGACAGGTACTCATTTGTCAAGGAGGGTGAGCAGCCCATAAGGAAAAACAACTCTGTTGGCTTGCTCTTCACAGCACAAGATTGATCAAAGACAGTTGACTTGGACAGGCAGCTGAAAATTCCAGCACACACCACCGAGACCATGCTTAGACCGGACATTATCCTGGTCTTGGAGTCCACAAAACAGTTCATTTTACTAGGGTTAACTGTACCTTGGTAGGAGAGGATAAAGTGGGCACAGGAGAGAAGGTGGGGGATATATGAGGAACTGTTAGAGGCCTGCTATGGGAATGGGTGGGAAACTAGGTGCATGCCAGTGGAGGTGGTTTGCCGATGGTTTGTAGGTCTTTCCCTCAGCAAAGCATATAGGATGCTGGGAATTATGGGGGCAAGTCGAATAAGAGCTATTAACAACAGCATGGAAGCTGCAGAGCGGGCGTCAAGATGACTATGGCTAAAAAGGGGAGATGTGTGGGGACTGCAAAACGCCACTTGGACACAGGCCAAAGCTTAATCAAGACTTCCAGTTTAGCTGGGGAAAGGGGTGCTCAAACCATGCTTTGCTTTGACTGTCAATCACTGGTGTTAGCATTTCAATAATTTGGTGAATGTATGTGCTATGTTCTCACTTAAAATTTTAACAGACAGCTCCTGAAATGGGTCATACCACTGATATTACCAGAGCACTCAGCAGTTTAAGTAAACAGAAAACTTGATAGAAGTTTTATTAAGATTTAAAATTAATTTTTAATAAATCTTTTATTAAGATTTATTTCCTTATTAGTTGTATTATATATTGTATTATAAGTTCAAATGGTGCCCAACCTTACCTATACCCCACATTATTTTTTACTGGCACCTTTCTATGCACACTGTTTTAAATCCTCATTTCTTTGATAGCTAGTATGTTTAGCATGGCATTAAACATGACAATTTATGAAATCAATATCATACATTGCTTCAAAATGACTATAAAACATTAGTTGTGTTTGAAATAACTTGCTTCTGTGGTTTTAAGCTGTTCATAATATATTATTATAATAGAATGTTATAAAATTCTTTACTGTGATACAGGCTATGTCAAAAAGGGTTGCATTGCAATTGTGTGTTTATTGTTTTCATGTTTCATCAGTCAAAGCGTCTCTATTTGTATGTTATTCAGCTGTAGTGTTACTTGATGCGTTTGTCCATATATGGTGTTTCCTGGAACGTCATAAATGTAATGAGTCTCACTTGTGAAACAGACATTACGCAAAAGTGCTTAATGCTTCATAATGCTCAAGTTGCCTCATTTAGAGTAAAATAGAAAAAAAAATAATACTAAAGTAATTTGTAATGCAGTAACTTGAGTAGCTTTTCAGCAAACTACTTTTGAACTACTTGATTCTTACTTGAGAGATATTATTTTTTAGTACTCGGCTGGAAATGCTATCTGTGAAGTTGTTTAATTAATCATATCTTGGGAGATTTAATGTCTACTTGCCCTGGAGGCCGGTAACTGAGGGAGACATGGAGGGCCTTCAGGGCGGAGACAGTTCGGGACAGTTAGGGAAGCCATGGTGGGTCAGGGGGCTCAGGGGACCATGGAGGAGGAGACAGTTCATGGAGCCATGGCGGAGCAGGGAACTCAGGAGGCTATGGAGTAGGAGACAGTTCAGGAAGCCATGGCAGAGCAGACAGTTCGGGCATATGGCCCCCCCAAAATAAATTTCTTGGGGGAAATTAGGTTATTACAGGCTCGGGAGAGTTCAGGAGGAGCGGCCACCGAAAGGCGCTCTGGAGGAACTGGCACTGGAGGGCTGGACAGGACCAGCGGAGACGTAGGAGAGTCAGGAGATGAAGGAGAGATGATAGGGGCAGTAAACTCCAGGGGGAGCACCATGTCCATTAACTGGACAACAAGACTTTGAAAATTCCTTTATTTAAACGGTTCTAATTTCAAAGTTAAAGAAATAAAGGACAAGATTAATCCGTTCAATCAGGGAATAGTCACACACTGGAAAATCGCCCCAACTGAAAACATGCACCTAGAGCAGCGTCATGCCAGCTCAGCTGGTTAGCAAGCTCGAGGAATAGCAACCTCCGTCCGGCCTGATGCAAACCCCAAATCTTGTCCTCAGCAGTCATCTTTATTGGTCCGGTCTTCTGTCACGTTATGTTGTTGGGGAACGCAGGAGATGCAGAGATATAATTAAACAGTCTTTAATAAAAGTGAACAGAATGGGAAAACAAAAACTCAGGAGCTAGAAAACATATGTAAGAAACTAGTAGACCAGACGAAGGGCAACTGAACAGGAAGGATCTAATATACACAAGATAATTAAAAGAGGTGCAGGGCTATTTCACAAATCAAACTGAACAAGAACAGGAAAATGACCAAATAAGGAAAACAGGAGCTAAGGCTGGAGGGGAAACATACAACACAAAGTCCACAATCCTGACACTAAGGCTGCGTCCGAAAGCTTAGTCAGCTGACTTGCTGCCTCGCTGCCTTATCAGGCAGTGATTCGAAGGCTGTGAAGTCAACTCTAGAAACAGTTTCGGACAGACTTCAGAGGCAGCAGAACGTGACGCCGTTGCTAGGTTACCTAACGGTTAAGTTGTAGATTTTGTAGAAAAAACGATCTTATACAGTTATATATAAATGCTTTAATAATACATAAAGACCTCAATGCCATTACCCACTGAAGGTCTGTGCGTCGGAGAAGATGACTGAGAATGGCAGCTACTTTTTGCTAAAAAAAATAAAAGCACTGATGCAAATAATATTGCAGAACAGGCCATTGTTATTAGTGGCTGTTTCGTTATTATTAGTAGTATATTGTAAATATTATTCTTATTCACTACTCATTTGAACCCTTTTAACATTTTATTAAATACTGTTATTACAAACAATATTATTTATTATGCTTTTTACACTATTACGATTCATAAAGAATATCATGGTCAAGATCTCATCTATTATATAAAGTAACAAGTTCAATTTCACCAGAATATCTTTATTTATATAGCCTATATGACGCACACACACAGGATTATGGGAAATTGAAGGCAGCGAAGGATACATCTATGCTGCCTTCAAAATTCTATCAGAAGAAGGTACCTCCGGACACAGGAAGTGAAGCAGAATTAGAATTCGGATGTGCCTTGATGCCTTCCTGCCTTGGAATGCTTCCTCCGAAGGCAGCATTTTAGAGCTTACAGACGCAGCTGTGGGACTGGAAGTTATACTTGTTAGAGGATAGTTGTGGCTTTTGTGTGTAACTAAGACCTTGCCACAAGTACACGGTTACTTTTAGAAACAGAGTTTTTACCCCTTTGTTTAAAAAAAAAAATGTCCATGAAATGATATGAAAATGCAAAAACACGTCAAAGTCCTGTCAAGAGCATGCCACCCCAGCAGGTGAAGATATAACCTTAACTGTAAAGCCATGTTGGCCAATCAAAGACTCGCCTCATGTAAACAAAGGAGATCGTGGTGCATAATATGATCAAACAAAGAAGATAAAAATGCTTTGCAGCAGATTAACTTAAATTGTTAAGTTGACTCAACTTAAAATATTAAGGTAACCAGCTGCAAAGCTTTTTTGAGTTTACTGAACTTCAAGAACTAAGTTGTGCCAGTAATTTTTTGCTTGAAGTTCAGTAACCTCAAAAAAAGCTTTGCAGCCGGTTGCTTTAGTATTTTAAGCCAACTCAACTGCATTTTTTACTATTTAAATGTATAACTTTAAATCTTACATCCAGACTCTAAGCCACATTGTATGCTCCTCCACATCCTTTAAGAATACATATGCATGCAGTATGAACAATACTGTAAATATAACACAAACAAGATTTTGTCATCATTACAGAAAGTATTTATTGGCATTTCGCAAAATGAACAGAATTTAGCTTTTCTCCACTCAAACTATGATGTAACTAGGATGTGACTATTTACAATAAAAACACTCTTAAACAAAAAACACACACTTAAAAATTATTTTTTTAAGTGCCAGAAAAATGTAACATTAAAAATATTAAAATTCTGCAGCCTTAAGTAAAGTTTTAAATCAAAAGTCACAAAAAAACTTTTATATAATTTAAAGGAAGCTAAACTTTACCGTCATTTTAAACGTTCATCTTGCTCCATCTATTATTTTGGCGCATCCATAATGCAACAAACACACTGCATCAAGAAGCAAAATATTTCAACTATTAACACAACACTTAAAGGAATAATTCAACCAAAATTATTCTGAAAATTTATCATTTACTCACTCCCATGTTGTTCTAAACCGTTGTTCACACTCAACACAAATTAAAATATTTTAATGAAATTTGAGAGACTTCTGTATTGAAAGGCTGTTCACCCAAAACTTCAAAGCGTTCATAAAGAGATCATAAATAATTAAATAAATATATAAGTTAATATGAATTGAGCAGTTTAAGTCTCCTGAAGAGACACAATTGTAGGGATGCATGAAATAGGATTTAGAAAATAGTACATTTGAAAATAGTTTATTTTCATTAATATTAGTATATTTATACCTTTGATACTAGTTTTACTTATTAATATTATTTACATATATTATCTATTAACATTTTTGTTTTTCCTATAATGTATTTTAGCCTGTATTAGGGTTTTACACACTCACACAAAAACTAAACAAAACAGCATGTAGTTTCAGTTAGGTACTTTTATTTTTTTTTAATTGACATGAACTTGAAGCAAAAATGAAAATGCTCTAAAAACAGTTATTGGCTAAATACAAATAATAAATGACAGTTGACAATGAACATGAAAAAAATACATCAGAAAGTAAAAATAGAAAATAAATGACAAAATTTCCAGGAATAATGTATCTTCAGGATCCTCTGTGATGCCTTTAAGCCCATCAGTGTGGTGTGATTGAGTGGCAGTTTCTCTGCAGATGATGAGGTTGTGAATATGATGCATCTGAAATACACAGTTGAGTTTACAGTTAAAGAGTGTCCATGTGTTTATGTAAAAACAATTATGCTTATGAAGGCCATAAGCAACAATTGACATATAAGCAGTATGCCCTTCAAAATATTAAAAAAAAGAAAAAGTGATTTAAAGTGGGATCTTAGGATAGTTTTATATAGCTTTAACACTTAAGCATAGACTCAAGTAATAATTTTAAGAAAAATCTAACAATGAATAAACTCATTACCTCTATTACTTAGTGGAGAAGAGAGTATCCTTAACTGAACAGAGCTGGTCACACAAAAAAGAACCTAAAAAAAAGAAAAAGACATTATTGGCAATGGGAAACAAGTTACAATATGAAAGTTAACATTTTATAGACATTGTAAGAAAGAACTTCACCTGTTGAAACTGTGTTGATAGTCTGTGTAGCTGGATAGTTGATGTCCAGAAAATGAGTAATGAGGTGTTTTGACAGTTACAATTTTTTTTTTTTTTTTTTTTTTAAAGCCAGGAATAAAAAAAAAAATACCTAAACTCGGTTCTAAATAGACCTTTAAAGAACCATCTTTTTAGAGTGTACTTATAATGCAGTGCTAATTGACATAGCTTTTAAGCTATCACTGTATAGAAAACTAAAATATAATACAATTTCTGGGTTTTTTTTTAAATACATGTTATATAAGGCTCAAACTCACAGCACCTGTAGAGATGGAGCAGCATTTAGTGTGAAATGCGTGATGTGTAATGTGATCACGTCTCTTCAGAAGACTTTGTTTAAACCATTCGATTCTTATGTATTTGTTTTACAATCTCTTTATGAACATTTTGAAGCATCAGAATTTTAGGTGAATAGTTTTTCAGTGAATGGACAGAAATATCTCAGGTTTCATTAAAAATATCTTCATTTGTGTATTAAAGATGAACAAATGTCTTATGGGTTTGGATCGACATGGCTGTGAGTAAATGATGACAGAATTTTCATTTTTTTGGATGATCTAAATTAAGCCAAAGAGGACAGCAACAGCAGTGGTAAGGCCATGTATATATTCCAACACAATCTGCGTCTCTAGTACTACATCCTAGGCACCTTTAGGTTTGAGTGGATGACAACATCATCTTCCAGTAATAGTTAAGATGCTCATCTTCATACCCTTGGCGTGGACATCCTCTGGCTTTGTGTCCTGCAGTAAAAAAAAAAAAAAAAAAAAAATATTTTTCCTACTAAATATTGACATGAAATGTTTAAAACATAACAAAAATAATAATAATAAAATTCTGGATAAGGACTAGTTTTTACCAGTACAGAAATAAGTCAGAAATAATACAAAAAATACATGTATAAAAAAATACTGCATATCTTCACTGTATGGAATAAACTGACTCTTATTGAAGCTGCTAAATTTGTCCAGTCAAGAGGAGTGAGTGTTGTCTTAGCTTTTTATTTATTTTTTATTTATTTATTTATTTTTTGTAACATTAACGGAACAAATATCAGCAGGTTTATGAGGCTAACGTTAATGCACGGATCAAATTTACTGACACACAGGCGATTTTATCTCAGCCGTTGACTCTCATTTCAGACTTACAAGTGATTGTTTATGTAAATAATCACATTTTGACATAACTTTATGTGTATTTGACAATTTAAGCAACTAAGCTGCTACAGAGAGATGAATCTGTGATCGCATATTTTCTGCACGCTTCGGTTGTCAATAAACACGTATATCATCTTACACGTCTTGCACTTTCACATACAGTGGGTACGGAAAGTATTCAGACCCCCTTAAATTTTTCACTCTTTGTTATATTGCAGCCATTTTCTAAAATCATATAAGTTCATTTTTTTTCCTCATTAATGTACACACAGCACCCCATATTGACAGAAAAACACAGAATTGTTGACATTTTTGCAGATTTATTAAAAAAGAAAAACTGAAATATCACATGGTCCTAAGTATTCAGACCCTTTGCTGTGACACTGTCTGTTTGCTGTCTATTTCTTCTGATCATCCTTGAGATGGTTCTACACCTTCATTTAAGTCCAGCTGTGTTTGATTATACTGATTGGACTTGATTAGGAAAGCCACACACCTGTCTATATAAGACCTTACAGCTCACAGTGCATGTCAGAGCAAATGAGAATCATGAGGTCAACCATCACTGCAGCCCTCCACCAGTCGGGGCTTTATGGCAGAGTGGCCCGACGGAAGCCTCTCCTCAGTGCAAGACACATGAAAGCCTGCATGGAGTTTGCTAAAAAACACCTGAAGGACTCCAAGATGGTGAGAAATAAGATTCTCTGGTCTGATGAGACCAAGATAGAACTTTTTGGCCTTAATTCTAAGCGGTATGTGTGGAGAAAACCAGGCACTGCTCATCACCTGTCCAATACAGTCCCAACAGTGAAGCATGGTGGTGGCAGCATCATGCTGTGGGGGTGTTTTTCAGCTGCAGGGACAGGACGACTGGTTGCAATCAAGGGAAAGATGAATGCGGCCAAGTACAGGGATATCCTGGACGAAAACCTTCTCCAGAGTGCTCAGGACCTCAGACTGGGCCGAAGGTTTACCTTCCAACAAGACAATGACCCTAAGCACACAGATAAATAACGAAGGAGTGGCTTCACAACAACTCCGTGACTGTTCTTGAATGGCCCAGCCAGAGCCCTGACTTAAACCCAATTGAGCATCTCTGGAGAGACCTAAAAATGGCTGTCCACCAACGTTTACCATCCAACCTGACAGAACTGGAGAGGATCTGCAAGGAGGAATGGCAGAGGATCCCCAAATCCAGGTGTGAAAAACTTGTTGCATCTTTCCCAAAAAGACTCATGGCTGTATTAGATCAAAAGGGTGCTTCTACTAAATACTGAGCAAAGGGTCTGAATACTTAGGACCATGTGATATTTCAGTTTTTCTTTTTTAATAAATCTGCAAAAATGTCAACAATTCTGTGTTTTTCTGTCAATATGGGGTGCTGTGTGTACATTAATGAGGAAAAAAAAATGAACTTAAATGATTTTAGCAAATGGCTGCAATATAACAAAGAGTGAAAAATTTAAGGGGGTCTGAATACTTTCCGTACCCACTGTATATGCACCAGTATCGCGGATTCACAAAAAAACAAAAAAACAAAACAACAACAACTGTGTGCCAGATAAACTAGTAAGTTATATCGCCTAGCACAATGAAATACAACACATAATTAACCTCTATCTGGTTAATTATATACTCGTTTAATCACATTTGAACTGTATCTATAAAATATATATCTGTATACATACCTTGCAAATGCTAACGTTAGCTGATCGTGCTTGGAAAAACAAAGCTAGCTAACTAGTTAGCCGCCAGACTTCATTCAACAATGTTTATTCTTTCTTTAAAGAACATTTACAAACCTAACTGTGTAGTTTATTTGGCTTACTTTCTATATTAAATCTGGGCAGAAAGAACTTACCTTAAAAGAAGACATCCACTCCCTTTGCCATTGTTGTTTATGTTTGAAGCAGTAAACTCTGTGTATAGTTCAGCGACGGCACTTTGCACATGCGCAATAATGTCAAGTTGACCGCTCAAATGAAGAAATAAAAGTACTGAGCTTGCTCAACTTTCTTATTTGTGTTCATTGAGAAAAATATAGTAAACATTGAGTTAACTTGTTTTTATGTGTACTCATAAACTCAACATCTTGCTTAAAAATGTGTCCACTTGACTTACATTTTTAAACTGAGTGAACAATTTGCAAGTTGGAGTTTTTACAGTGTATGAAGATTTGTACTGTTCTGAATTATGCGATGATACAGCAGTTGACACACTTTTATGTGACTTATCCAAATTAACGGAGGAAGAACAAAATGAGTTGGACAAGCTTTTGACTTTTGGAGAGATTTTACAAGCTGTTCAGGAAATGTGCTCTGGGAAGTCACCTGGATTGGACGGGCTTACAGTAGAACTTTTCAAGTCTTTCTGGAATGTACTTGGACAGGACATGTACGAAGTACGAAGTCTTGAATGCATCGATCAAGGGACCCTTCCTTTGAGTTGTCGAAGGGCAATTCTGTCATTAATCCCGAAAAAGGGGGATCTTGGGTATCTGAAGAATTGGCGTCCGGTGTCACTGTTATGTGTTGATTTCAAGATTTTATCCAAATCTCTGACTAATAGACTCAAGAAATATATGGCATCAATCATTTATATGGACCAAACATTTTGTGTTCCCAAAAGGACAATTTTTGATAATTTGTTTTTAATGAGAGATATGATTACAGTAGCAAAAATGCACAATTTGGACATTGGTTTTCTTTCATTAGATCAAGAAAAAGCATTCGACAGGGTTGATCACCAGTATTTATTCAAAACTCTGGAAGCTTTTGGTTTTGGTCCTTATTTTGTATCCCTCATCAAAATGTTATATAATGAAATCTATAGTATGTTGAAGATTAATGGTTCCTTAACTAGGCCCTTCTCTGTAACCAGGGGAATAAGGCAAGGGTGTCCTCTTTCTGGTCTTTTGTATGCAATTTCTATTGAACCTTTATTAGTTTTACTCAGGAGACAGTTAAGTGGTTTTAGTATGTCTAATAACCCCAGTGCAGTCTCAGTTAAACTTACAGCTTATGCTGATGATGTAACGGTAGTTATAAAAGATTCAGAAGATGTTACGAGATTGATTTCTTCTTTAAACAAATATCAGCAAGCTTCATCTGCATGCATTAATTGGGAGAAATGTGTATCTTTGCTTTTGGGTGACTGGCAGGGTGCAGGACCTCCTAAACTGCCGCAACAATGTAGTTGGGCCAGACATGGTTTTAAAATTCTTGGTCTGTATTTTGGGACTAATTGCTACACAGAAAAGAACTGGGAAGGGCTAGCTGATAAAGTAATTCATAGGATTGTGGCGTTGGATTCTTCCACATCTCTCTTTTAGGGGGAGATGTTTGGTTGTTAATAATCTAGCAGCTTCAATGCCATGGCATAAATTTACTGTACTAGATCCTCCAAAAGAATTACTTTCTGAAATTCAAAAAGCATTTGTTAATTTTTTTTGGCACGGTTGCCATTGGCTCCCTCCAGGTATCCTTTATCTTCCTGTAGCTGAGGGAGGCCAAGGACTAATTCATTTGGAATCCAAAGTCTCAGCAATGAGGCTACAATCATTACAAAAACTTCTGTTTAGATCAGATCCTGTTCCTTGGATTGTGTTTGGTTTATATATACTCAAGAGTTGGAGGATTTGGTTTTGATAAACAGTTGTTTCTAATGCAGAAGACTTTAGTGGAAAAAGTGTATTCTTTACCTTTCAGTTTTTATTTAGGGTTGATTAAATCTTGGAATTGTTTTAAAATATTGAGACATGAAGATGAGCATTATGGTGTTTTAGAGCCTATGTTTTTTAATCCTCTTTTTCAATTATCGGCCAATGTGTCGTCATGTTTAGTCATTAAATTTCTGAATGCTGGGTTAACAAAAGTCATGGATTTAATTGATGTAGAGAATGGCCAATGGAGAACTGTACATGCAATTGCTGATCAAGTTGGGGTAAATTCACTAAGAATTGTGGAAGGATTTGTGAGGAATCTTAAGGCATCTTTCCCTCAGACCTCATTTCCTTTATTAATAATGTTCTTCTGAATGGTTTTATATCTCAGCCTTTTCCTAAGTTTAACGTAGTTACAAAAGACTGTGAATCTGACGAAAACAGTCAGACAAAATTGCTGAAAGGTTATGATGCTTTGGTGTTTCATTGTATTGGGAGAAAAATGTTATATCATATTTGTGTTAAGACTGCACATTGTGGACAATTTACCAGTATGTCCTTTTTGTAATGCCCTTGACAATGTGTTTCATATGCTTTGTGAGTGTTCTAGACTCAACTCATTATTTGCAATATTAGAGAAAATTATTGTAAGATTGGGTTTTACATTTTCTAATAGTCTATTTATTCTGGGTTGCAGATACAAGAGATCTTGTCAGCAACAGTGTACACTTGCCAACTTTTTATTAGGACAAGCTAAACTTGTAATTTTAAAATCTCATCAGTGTAAAAATTCTGGTGAAAATGTGAATTTAATAACTCTTTAGAAATAAGTCTTTAGTGGAGTCAAGAGTGGTGATTGAATATACTTATTATCAACATACTAATAATGTACTTTATTTTGAATGGAAATGGGGTGCTGGGGGAGCGTTGGTGACTGTTTGTGATTCAGGCAATTTGGTTTTCAATTGGTAATGTTTAGGAATCTTGTTCCTGGTTAAGATGTGTTTTTAAGTTTTCAGTGCT
>NW_026127978.1:36578-76438 GCF_022985175.1 Labeo rohita | reverse complement strand
CGCTCACCCGAGCATCCCGCCCGGAGCAAGAAACCACCAACGCACCGGCGGCCGGGGGCATCCTCCACCGGCAGGGCGTGGTGGGGGGCCTGAGATGATGAGTGAGGCGGAGTCTAAGGCCTGACCTGACACATGGACATAGACAAACAGGCACACATATATACAAGCACACGTTCCCACCCTCATGCACGCAAACAAATATTCGCGCACTCGCCCCACATGTAGACATACAAAAATGGACACAGTACCCACAATCACACTCCCCATTTGTACTCTATACTCCTGGATCCAGGCACCACTACCCCCAGAGGGGCAATCAGCGCCAGACCCCGGAGCTGAACCCTCTTCACTCTTGCGTGGAGACAGGAAGACCACCCCGGTACCCCGCAGCAGCAGAGAAGACCACCAGCCCAGACCCCGACCGGATGGCCAGCTCGTCCTCACAGCCCCCAGCCCCGGACAAAGAACAGAGAACAGGGGTGTGAAAAAAAAAAAAAAAAAAAAAAAGAAGACCCCATGCCTCACCTCACCCGCTCAAATGTAGTGTTGGTGTGTGTTGTTCTAAAGTGCTTTAAAACAGGGGAGGGGCAAGACACTAACCACCCTCCGCCAGCTCGTGTCAAATCGGCACCTCCCCAAGAGCCCTCAATGTCTATGTGTAACTTAAAATTGAGAAGTGGGCACCAGCACCAGAGAGAAGGCTGAATGAACAGACCGCCCCCTGGATGCCATTCAGTGTGCCCACCCCCAAGGCCCTATATGTATGTGTCATGTGACAGTAAGTAATGAGAGTGTCTAAGTTGTGATGTATGATTGAGATGCAGGTGGCCACAAGGAGACAGAGGAGTACCACCTCCCCTGCATCCCAGCAACACACCCGCACCCCAAAACCCTACCTGTATGTTGGTGTGATGGAGCGGGAGAAGGGAAGCATTAGGGATGGGGAGGAAATCATTGGAGGGGGCAGTACCCCCCCCCTGGAGCCAGCTCCCCGCTGACCCCCATAGGCACCCCCGTTGCCCCAAATCTGCCCAGGGCAGGGGGCCCAGGCCCATCCAGACCGGGGCCCAGGCCCATCCAGACCGGGGCCCAGGCCCATCCAGACCGGGGCCCACGGCAGCCCGGGCGGCCCACCGGACCCCACAGCAGAGGAAAAACTACCCCCACCCCATCATTCAGTCAACTCCCAGACTACAGAAGACAATAGACACCCAGGTTAAGTCCGTCCTCCGCCTATATTGCCCCCCTGCAGAGTGGATACTGACAGATGGTAACAACGTCCCTACCAGCTAAAGAGGCCACCGGATCCACCGACGCGTCAAAGGCCCCCGCACCAGGGCCGAGCCCAAGCGCATGCACCAACCCACGCTCCCGGCGGCACACCAACCAGGACCCAAGCCCCCAGGCCCAGCCGGAATCCCAGCCCGGTGGCAGAGCGGCCCCAGAACCCCAAGCCCCCCGGACCTACCCCCGGAGCAGTACGGCCGCCAGGCCGGCAACCTACGTCCGCCGGCACAGGCCTCCCCAGCAGCGCCGCATGCAGCCGCCAGAAAAACAACACCCAAGAGCCACCAACACCCCATCCAGGCCAGGACCGCAGCCCCAGCGCCGAACCCCCCAAGAAACCCACCCCTAGGGAACTCCCAGATGCCCCCAGCCCATATGGCCCCCCCACGGCGACAACAAAAACCAAAGCCGGACAGAACCGTGACCCCCACTCACACTAGGTGATGGAGCTGATCAAAGGAGCCCAGAGAGATTGATCTAATGTGGCAGCAGAAGCTGTTTCAAGACTAATATAGTCCAACAAACGATCTCTATATTGGTTGATATTAAGATTATTTTTATTTTTCCAGTTCATGAGGACAGTCTTCTTAGCAATGCATAAGGCAGTGTAAGCCATGTGGATTGAATTATCTTCTGTAGTGACACCATCTAGGTAGCCCAACAAGCAGACTGATGGAGAGGCTGGAATGGAACATTTAAGACACTTTGATAAGTCTTCACAAATCCTGTACCAGAACCTCTGAACAGGTGGACAGAACCATAGAGCGTGGATATAATTGTCAGGTGTATTGCCTTGACAGTGTGAGCAGTTGTTAGAAGCTGTAAAACCCATCCTGAACATCCGATGACCTGTGTAGTGCACTCTATGCAGGATTTTGTATTGTATTAATTGTAAACTGGGATTTCTAATCAGTTCAAAGGTTTTTAAACATATCTGAGACCAAAAATTATGGTCCCAGCTGACTGATAGATCTGCCTCCCATTTTGTAATAGGAAGCGATACTGATTCATCTATTTTGGAAAGTGTCCTGTATATTTTAGACAGTAATTTAGGGGTTTTGAGATTAAGAAATTCTGCCACACTTGGTGGTATTTGTAATTTGATATGATTAGACTTAAATTTTCTTTTTACTATAGATTTAACTTGTTGATATTCTAAAAATCTGTTCTTATTAATCCCATATTGTTTAACTAATATGTCAAAGGGAATAAAGTCCGTCCCTTCGAATATATGTTCCAGGTATTTAATACCTTTACAACTCCAATCTGTGAAGTTTATCATATTATTGTTTATTAATAGGTCAGGGTTATTCCAGATGGGAGTACGTTTGCATGGGATTAGTGAAGACTCAGTCATTTTTAGAAACTCCCACCATGCTGTCAGAGAAGAGCTGATACTGATGCTTTTGAAGCATACGTGTCGTTTGATGATCAAGCTAATGAATGGCAGATCCGAAATCTCTATATTATTGCATAATGCCTGTTCTACATCTAGCCAAGGCTCGTCTAAGAGCGTGTGTTTTAACCACCCTGAAATGTGTTGAAGCCTGTTAGCTAAGAAGTAGTGGTGAAAGTTAGGCAGATCTAGTCCTCCTTTATCCTTGGTCTTTTGCAGCGTTTTTAAGCTAATACGCGGGGGTTTACCTTTCCAAAGGAATTTAGAGATGGAGGAGTCCAGAGATCTAAACCAGTCAGGTGATGGTTTGCTCGGGATCATTGCAAATAAATAATTAATTCTTGGCAAAACCATCATTTTAATTGAGGCGACTCTTCCCATGAGTGATATGGGTAGAGACTTCCATCTGGCTAGATCATCTTCTACCATCTTTAAAAGTGGGATGTGGTTTAATTTAATTAAATCTCCCAACCTAGGTGAAACATTAATACCTAAATATTTAATATTTCCGGATTGCAGTGGAGTGGAAGAGTTCTGGAAGGAGCAATTAATTGGAAGAACTGTAGATTTTAACCAGTTTATTGAATAATCTGAGACTCTTGAGAAAGAGTTTATTAATGTAATTACCTCAGAGAGAATGGTTTGTGAATGCTGAAGAAAAAGTAACACATCATCTGCGTAAAGACTGACTTTATGTTCTACATTCTTGCATTTAATGCCTTTAATCACTGTCTGGGTGTTTCACTTTCAGTTTGATTAGTCACTGACAGAAAGAAAAAAAAAATGTAAATGTAAACATGCTGCTTCTAACTAATAATGAATTGATAATTTGGATAAACGTGTCTGTCAGATGCATGAGTACAAGCGTTAAGACATCATGAAAAACCCATGTAATGTAATGCTGTGAACATGTCGAAATGATTTAATTACGAAATGATTTTACTCTGAGCCCTTCACAAAAAAAAAGCATGCTGCTCATAATTAATATGAAATTGATACTTTTTATATACTTGTCTGTCAGATGCATGAATGCAAACGTTAAGACATCATGAAAAACCCATGTAATGTAATGCTGTGCACATGTTGAAATTATTTAATTACAAAATGATTTTACTCTGAGCCGTTCACAGTCTCTTAAACTGCAGAACAAAGAAATAGCTTCAGGAGTTGGAGTTGGTTGTAGTAAAATAATGTATCAAACACTTTTTTTGACATTTGGATCAGTATGGCAGGTGCTGAGGCCACCTGCCACATTGGTTTATTTATTTATTTTTTTTTTTTACAGAAATTGAGGTATTGATGAAATTTAGAGTTCCCAACTTTTTGCAAGTTTAAAAGTGAACTAACTAAATATTCCTTTTTGTAGCTGAAAACTAGTTAAACATTGAAGCCTGGGTATTTAAGATAATCACACTAACTATACATGTTTTGATTGAAATTATGACTTAAATTATGTATGTAAACACAGTGACTACACATTAGCAATATTTTTTACAAAAATGCATGTGTGTGAAGGTGTTTGAGGGTAAAGTCAGTGATTGTGTGTGTTCAGGTACCTGTGCTGGTGTGGTCAGGGCTGGTGTTTGTATACGTGCGAATGGTGGTGGTTGAGATCTGGACAGGTCTTCTTTTCTGTGGAGCTGAGAAACAAGATCACACTGTTTAAATCAAACAAATACATTAATAAAGCAACCGTAAACTCAGCATAAAGCATAAACATAGTGGATGAGACAGGTTGTTGCGTAGTGTTGAATATTAGGCACCTTTAATCACATTCAGCTGGATTTGTTTATATTCTCCCCATCCAGCAATACAGCCGTACAGTCCAGCATCTTCCATACTCAGATTTCTGATGGTCACCGTAAATGATCTCATCTGATGATCATCTCGCAGTGAGAATCTGCCATTAAACACTGATGACTCTCCTCCATAAGATTTTAGTATAATATTATTATCTCTGTAAAGTCCTTTGTACAAGTATTTATTGGAGTTTTCATATCCATGATCATAAGGACACTTAATAGTCACTTGTTCTCCCACTGTTCCTCTCACTGTAATGTCCACACACACTGAACTTCTTACTGCACAAAAACACACATATCAGCACACTGCTTTACTTGCATACACTGAGAAAATAAACCATACTTTTAGACAATAAACACTTTTTATGTATCACTAAAATAAAATAAAAAATAATAATAATTAAAAAAAAAAAGAATTAAAGTTTTGTGTTCTCTTACCCATCAGTAGAAACCCAGATATCGTCAATGGAGACTTCATGTCTTTGGTTGAGTTCAGAATATCAGCGTGAAACTCTCAGCAGTTCCTCAAATGACTTTCTTAAACTCAAATCTCCAATAATTCTGCTAATACTGCTTCTTCTATCAGTGTAGAGTAAAATAATCATGTGTTGGTTATCTCACATGATGAGAATCAAACACTAATGTTGACAGACTGTGTGTCTGTGTTTGCATGTGATGTTGTGGGTGTTACGTGTGAAAACTGACCAGGAAATTAGCTGTGAGATCACGAACCACAATGTTTTTCCTGTCTGTTTCTGTTCTGCCTCCAACAAGTTCAAGAAATTTTCTGTTCTGTTCTGGCTATGAAAGAAAGAAATAAATAAAGAAAAATAATTAAAGAAAAACATTTATTTTTTTCAAATACAATTTTTAATATGTCAAAATATATTTGTAAAATATATAAATATTACCAAATATTATTGGCAGCGCTGGGGAAGTTTTAGAACGCCTTCATCCTGCCATTGGCCTAATAACAAAGATGTAGTTTTGTTCCAACTGACTCGAGCTGAGGATGCTTGTTGGTAGATCAAGCACGTAAGCACTGAGTTTGACAGTTACCATCTCAGAAGTAAAAGATCTTGCCGTTGAAATTCCACAAAGTTGACGCCTCAAAATATTTAGCAAGGGTTCAATGGCAATGGCATATAAAATGCCTGACATACTACATCCTTGCCGTATGCCTCTGCCAACTGAAAAAGGTCTTGTGAGTGAGCCACCAATTTTCAGTATACTATAAATATTATTATATAACAATTTCACATACGAAGTAAATGAAGAGCCAAATCCAAAAGCTTCAAAACATTTAAAAAGAAACTCATGATCCACACCATCAAAAGCTTTTTCCTGATCCAATGATAGGAACCCCACATTAAGATTATTGTCTTTAGCAAATGAAATCAAATCACGAATCATGAACAAATTATCAAATATCCTACGTTTTGGGATACAGTACGACTGATCTGTGTGAATTAGTGTTGATATGTGGAGTTTTAATCTATTAGTTAATTTAGACAGTATCTTATAATCAACACCAAGCAGGACACAGGTCGCCAGTTTCTTATGTCCGCAGGATCACCTTTTTACGGTATCAAGGTGATAACTGCTCTCCGTAGACTCAACGGTAAAGTGCCAATAACAAAGCACTCTAAAAAGACGGAGAACAAATCTTCTCCAATGACTGACCAAAACTGTTTATAAAATTCCGCAGTCAAGCCATCTAGACCCGGCGCCTTGCCTGAAGACAAATCTTTGACTGCAGCAGACAATTCAATCAAATGCAACGGCTGATCAAGCCTGGAACTATCACTTTCCGTCAGATAGGGTAAATCTTGAAGAAGAGTTTTGGTCATATCTCCATCAGATGGTTCCGCACTATAAAGGCTTTCATAAAACTTTAATGCATAAATAAATTATTTCATGTCCATCAGTTGTTTCACCTCCATCTGGTAGTTTCAGACGACTTGAAGTCTTTCTATCTGCCACTTTCTTCTCCAAATTGAAGAAAAAGGATGTTGGAGAAAAATTAACAGATCCACGGGCAGCCAGTGACTTATAAATATAGTTCGCTATAGGGGTGTCTACATTTTAATATTAAAAACACTATTAATAGTATAGTTATTAGTTAAAATGTTTAGAAATTTAGAACTTTAGAAATGAGTCAATTTATACAATGTCTAAAATGTTATAAATAAGTCCGGGCTTTTCAGGTCATAGTTCAGACATGGCTGGGCTTCGGGCCTGTTCTAGGCTTATCCTTATTTTTATATTTTATACATACACCAATTATGGTGATGAAAACAAATTTCTGGGCTGGTGGAAACAACACGAGACTTCACTTTCGCTTTCACTTTCGAGACCAGCTCCGGAAGCGTTTAGTGTCTCTGCCATCAGCAGCAAATCAGCGCAGCTGGAAGATCTGCGTTCAAGCGCACGCAATGGGCTGAAACTTCCCACACAGCTCCGGCAAACGTAATTACAGTGAATGTGTCGGGGGAAATAGAAAGGAGATATTTTAATTATTTATGAACAAACCAGTGTTTTCCCAAGGATGAAGTTGCCGATCCTGACTCACCATCTCCTCTCTGGACGCGCCTTTAGAGAAATGCATCTTTACAGATTACATATTGAAGAGTTTTTTTTTTTTTTTTTTTTTTTTTTTTTTTTGAAAGAGTATTAGTTTTGTTTCGTTAAGTACTAATTTCAAGCTTTCTATAGATATATCATGTCTGTGAGGTATGTATTCGCTGAGTTTCCGTTAATTTTTGTGAAGCGTTGAGGCAACAGAAAGCGCATCATGTTTGTTTTCTTTATTTAATAAAAGCACCGTTTGCAACGTTTTGTTGATATTGTGAGTGCACACAAACAAAAGACCCTTAACAGTTCCGAATGATGTATTACTCTTACCTTTACGAGCAAAAATGACGGAACATTTTAAATTGTTTCCACTGAAAAAAAAATGCAATTCTGCTTTAGCTTCTACTCTCCGCAAAAAGGATTGGGTACGCGTCTAATAGCGCACGTTTATCTGTTTAACGTTGAAACTAACATTTGTTTTATATTTGAACTCGTTTAGCCCTATATCTATAGATCTTATTTTAGGCAAGTCCTGATTTGAGAAGGCAAAATTGATCAAACAGACTGTGCGTGTTTGATCAATGTGTTGGATCAGTCTTTCGCTGACCACTTGGTCATTACTTTAAAAAACAAAAACTTAGCCTATATTTAATGAACAAAAATGCTCCAAATGTTTTTCTAAATGAAACGAAATATAATCACTTTGCCATTAAAACTGAGCTATTTCAATAAATGAAACAGTAGTATAAGGTGTTTTGGGTGAAGACGGGCTCGGGCCGAGAATTCCAATAAGCTGTCTGACAAGGCCCGTGCTGGGCTATAATGAACATTTATCCCAATACTTAAGTTATTATTTAATGTTTTCAACAAAGAAATGTAGCCTATGCCGTGTGTTCTGCTCGTGAAGCTTGTTTAAACGTAAAGCTTAACTTGCATGAGCAGAGCTCTCTCTGGATCAGCGGTTGCGGGAAAGCAGGTTTAAATATTCCATGGTATCGGATCGGTATCGGATATCGACAGATATACAAAGCCCAGGCATCGGTATCGGTATCGGGACTGAAAAAGTCGGATCGGTGCATCCCTTGTCTTTACCATCAATAGTTTGACGGACAAGTTCAGAGCCTCATTCTGAGAATTCAGAATCATAATTACTTGGCGTCTGAACGACATTACATGTTTCAGTTCAACACTCTTACAGCCAAGTGGGATCATCTTAATAGGACTCATTAGCTTACCATATCTCTGTAGTATCTCCTCTAATTTCTCACTTCTTACAAACGGCGGTACATTTGAAAGAACAACTTTTTTCGTTGGGCTTGACAGGGGTAGAGCAGGCACAAATGTGTCTTTAATTATTAAACCGCTTTCTATCAGAGTATCCACCTTCTAAATTTCAGTGAGAAATAGCACTATAGCCTCATTCATTCGTGAGGCAGACTTAATGTTAAGAACTCACAGCTAATAAACATTCCTCCACCGAGACCGAGGCATCTGGCATGCACTTGCAACCGTGCCGTACAGTCATCCCTAGATAGTCACCTGCGTTTGTCTCCATTACTCGGAGCACGCTGACTAAAAGTCAGCTAGCGCTGTACAAACTTTACTTAAAAACAAATTCCTAACCAAATCTACAATAGCAAGATAATAGAAATAAGAGAAACGAAACTCACTCAAGAACGCTCTCACTTACGCCAACGCCAAACACCTCCACAACTCTCGCACAGGCGCACGAGAGAGAGAGAGATATGGTTAATAAAGAGGGAAGTGAAACTAATATTTCACACATGCTTCAAATGAACACGCAGAACTCACAGAACAGACACATGCAGAAAAAAAAAACCCATCACAGAAAATATTATTTCACTGATTTTCACTATCATTCGAAAGGTTTATTTTCAGAGTCATAATATTTAATATTTTTAACTGTTTAAGAGTTTAATAAAGTGTTTCTTAAGAGCATCACATTGATTTTAGAGACAGTGACATCTGGTGGACAGACATGCAAACAGCAGCGGTTCTTATTAAACTGAGGTGTCATTCATCTTTAGTTGTGTGCTGATTACATATAATAATGTATCATTATTTTTTATTTTAGAGATTAATGTCATTACTAATAGATTTCCCCAAGCAGGGGTATGACGGAGTTAAAGGCACCTTTTACTTTTCTTTAAACCACTAGATGGCACTAAATCTTGGCATAGCTCTTTCCAAAATATTGTATTTTCAGGATGTACATGCAAATTTGGCTGATCATTGACATGATCACAGGCAGCAGCACAAGTTGATTCTGTGCTTACTTGATCTAATATTTTCTGTTTCCTAAAACATTGTAGATTTAAGTAGCAAATGAGAACAGCTAAAATCATATATTTTGAGACAAATGTCTGAACAATTTTCAGTTTTGTTTAAGATAACTAAAGCAACAGTTTTTCAAAAGAGGAGTTGCGGCCATTTTATGTTGTAGCAAAGATGTAAACAAACAGCAACAATGTTTGGCTCTGCTAGTCATTTAGCAAAATGCTGTCATACATATATCTGTCAAATACCTACAAACTACTACAAAGCTCGTTTTAATCCCACTAGCAATCTTCGAATGTCGGTGTTTGCTGGCATTTATATAATCAGTGTCAGCTATTCTCTGCTTATAGCTTTTATGCTTGTTTAGCTACAGACACGCTAAATATGGCTCTGTGTTTGATTTGGCCACTGTAGTAAAGCCATGGTTAGTCTTCATAATAGGCTTGTAGTTCTGGTGACAGATATTTGGCTACACTTGTTCTACAAAGACAAAACTAACCGTGCTATACAGTCAGTAGTGATCATTATATGGTAAGAGACGTGACGTTTCCAGACAACGTGCACTAGGCAGTTAGTGAATCACAACACACTGAGCCAGTAACCAATCAATCAATCAATCAATCAAGTTTATTTATACAGTGCTTTTTAACAAAACAGGTTGTCAAAGCAACTTTACAGTATTAAAAAGGACAATAGTGTGTCACCAATGAATATTTCTGGGGGAGGAATTAGAAAGTTAACCAACAGTTTTTAGGAGAACAGAAAGTGGTGTAGAATCAAGGTAACATGTGAAAAATAATGCCATTTCCAAAAGTGAAGCATGAACACGTGTTACAGTGCACACCATAATGTTATCACTGTAAATCTGTATTAAAGTATGGGATCTCCTTCAATGCTTACAGAATCTTTACTTTTTACATGATTTATTTTGTATTTTTAAAATATATTTTTAAATTAACATTTTAATTACAGCATATTTATTGAACTTTTTTTTATTATTATTATTTAAATAACGTTGCTAAACTGGTTGTTTTAAACAAGTATTAACAACAACAAAAACAAAAAAAACAAACAAACAAAAAAAAAAAAAAAAAAAAAAAATAACAACAACAACAACATTATTTTAGCCTAATTTGAATCAATACTATGTGGCTTTGCCCCATGCTGGTGAGCCTTTCCCCCCATGTGGTGTAAAAGGCCCCCCTTGCCACCACATGCAATTATGAGATTTTAAACAAAATAAACCACCTGAATGATTTATTTTCAAACAAAGTCTGTTGCTCCATAATGTCCAATACAAACATTACATTACAGTCAATGTCCATTTACTAAATATGATCTGTTTTACACAGTACGTGTGTCATTTGGTGCGCAGTGTTTTTTTCACATGCTGAAAACTGAACATCTCAGACTCCTCCTTTTAAAATGAATCAGATTCTGACACACATTCTCTGCTGTGGAGATTCAACTGATGATGATGACAATGATAATGATGATGATGATGGTGGTGGTGGGGATGGTGAAGAAGACAATGGTGTTAGTGGTGATGATGTTGGTTTTGGGACATCTGCAAATAAAACAACAATAGTTGTTTTATTACGCAGAACTTGACATCACGTGTCTCATAGTAAATCTAAGTGTTACTGATGTCATTCACAGTCACTACCCAGAATTCATATCTGCTGATACAGAGACACCCAGAAAACAAAATGGCGAGCTGTTTGTTTGAGTTTCCGTAACTAAAGACTGTGGTTTTCTCTGTAACTAATGCTCATAGCAGGTTACTGGATGAACATCTTTAACTGCAGCTTCTAAACTATAGTACAAGACTGGTGAAATGACTCACAGCAGCACTAAAAACTGCACTATTTTTATTTATTTATTTTTAAATTTGCAGTGCTGACAGAGAAAATGCAAGCTGGAAAATGAGTGTGAAATGAAACAGCTATACAGTATAACAATATTCAGTGGTCATTTAAAGAAATTAAATGAAGAATAAAACACACAAACACTGTCCTTTACACTACTGAACAGAAAACTGCACTTTTATCTGCACAGACTGCAGTCATAAACTGTAGCTTATTTTAACTGCGGTTTGTGGTTTTGCTTTGTTAAACAGACAGAACATCTAAAATTAACCTGTTGATAAACCTGAATTAACAGAATCAGGTCTCTTGAAATGTCACTGATCACTTTCTTTGCACAGTCAAGCAACATAATACAAGACACAACCGGATCTGGTGAAACTAGATGTGACTTAATTACATCATTATTAAAATCAATAGAAAAAAACAAACAAAAACAAACAAACAAAAACAAAACAAAACAAAACAAAACAAAACAAAACAAAACAAAAAACGTACCAGTAAAGTTGATGAGGACTCGTGTGATGAAGCTCTTGTGTCCTTGATCAGACTGAACTCCACACCAGTATTCAGCTGAATGTTGTTGAGTCACATGACTGATGGTTCCCGCCAGGAGCTGCTGCTCTCTGTCATCATACAGCTGGATCTGTCCCTCAGCGCTCCATCTTCTGTTCTCCTTCACAGACGTCTCTTCAGCACAGAGATCAGATCCAGATCTCCTGCAGACAAACTTGACATCAGCACTGTGGGATTGTGGGTATTTGCAGCTGATGTTCACAGATCCTCCTGCAGCAGCTGATAGACTGATGCTCTTCTCACAACAATCAGCTGTTGGAGAAACAAATCAAGAGCAGCAATGTTAGAATTAAACAATAGATTTATGAATTCACCAAATAATCAAATGCATGAATAAATGAAATCAGCTCACTGTCTCTGATGTCCAGATTAAACTCAGAGAATAAACTATAGTCTTCAGAAATTTTGACTATAATCTTATATTTTCCAGAATCGTTCACATTCAGCTCTCTAATAAATACACATAAGAGATAAGCAGATCTGTCATAACAAACAGAGAATCGGCTGTCATGTTTTCATTCTGCTGCTCTGTTAGTGTTTATTAGAGTAAAGCATTGATCTGCAGACGTCTTACAGATGTCTATCAAAGGATTCTAGTGTCATATGTTTGTAGTTTATAATGACGTTTCCTCCTGAATATCCTGCCACTGTCCTGATTTTTTCATCTGTTAAATACGAACCCAGATTTATCTGTTACAACTTATCTGTTGCAGCATTAATGAATGCAAGTCAAGATCACTTGAGTTTAAATACTTTGTTATATAGAAGTTATTAATTATATGTTAGGGGTTACATGTGTGAACTATTAAAGTCAATGTTGAGTGATATTGTTGAGATCATCCTGGGTTACTCACCTGTTACAATGTTCAGATTCACTTTAGTGTTAGGATAATATTTTTGCATAAATATCAGTTCCACAGTAGTACGTCCCAGAATTCTGTTCACTCAGATCTCTGATGATCACAGCGAAAACTGCTGCTCTTGTGTCGTCATACAGAGAGAATCTTCCATCATCCAACCATTTGTTTTTCTTTTCAGGCTTGAGTTTATTTTGGTCGTTGCAATCTGACCACTGTCCTTTACAAATATAGTTTACATTTGCTGTATATTTTCTATTATATCTGCATGTGATGATGACTCCTCCTCCTGAATATCCTGTCACACTGATGAAGCTCACAACACCTACAACAAAACAGTATCTTAATACAACACTGATATATTCACAAGACTGAACAGGGATTAACTTTTGAATTGCATTTAAAGTTTTTCAGTCAATTCAACAACACAATCTGAAGTTAAACTCTGAGAGAGAGAGAAAAACACTTTAATTATAATAAACATTGAAAACTTAAAAACACATCTTAACCAGAAACAAGATTCCTAAACATTACCAATTGAAAACCAAATTCCCTGAATCACAAACAGTCACCAACGCTCCCCCAGCACCCCATTTCCATTCAAAATAAAGTACATTATTAGTATGTTGATAATAAGTATATTCAATCACCACTCTTGACTCCACTAAAGACTTAAACAGAGTTATTAAATTCACATTTTCACCAGAATTTTTACACTGATGAGATTTTAAAATTACAAGTTTAGCTTGTCCTAATAAAAAGTTGGCAAGTGTACACCGTTGCTGACAAGATCTCTTGTATCTGCAACCCAGAATAAATAGACTATTAGAAAATGTAAAACCCAGTCTTACAATAATTTTCTCTAATATTGCAAATAATGAGTTGAGTCTAGAACACTCACAAAACATATGAAACACATTGTCAAGGGCATTACAAAAAGGACATACTGGTAAAACAGTCTCATTAATTTTAGACACAAAAGAATTTGAGGCTATAATACAATGTAATATCCTCCACTGAATATCCCCACATCTCTTAGAGATAGGAGGCTTATACAGTAACCTCCATGATGGATAAATCTCATCTGAGACAGAAAGCCAAGACCTCCATTTAGTGTCCGGTCTTTGCATCAATTGTCCACAATGTGCAGTCTTAACACAAATATGATATAACATTTTTCTCCCAATACAATGAAACACCAAAGCATCATAACCTTTCAGCAATTTTGTCTGACTGTTTTCGTCAGATTCACAGTCTTTTGCAACCACCTTAAACTCAGGAAAAGGCTGAGATATAAAACCATTCAGAAGAACATTATTAATAAAGGAAATGAAAGTCTGAGGGAAAGATGCCTTAAGATTCCTCACAAATCCCTCCACAATTCTTACTGAATTTACCCCAACTTGATCAGCAATTGCATGTACAGTTCTCCATTGGCCATTCTCTACATCAATTAAATCCATGACTTTTGTTAACCCAGCATTCAGAAATTTAATGACTAAACATGATGACACATTGGCCGATAATTGAAAAAGAGGATTAAAAAACAGAGGCTCTAAAACACCATAATGCTCATCTTCATGTCTCAATATTTTAAAACAATTCCAAGATTTAATCAACCCTAAATAAAAACTGAAAGGTAAAGAATACACTTTCTCCACTAAAGTCTTCTGCATTAGAAACAACTGTTTATCAAAACCAAATCCTCCAACTTTCTTGAGTATATATAAACCAAACACAATCCAAGGCACAGGATCTGAACTAAACAGAAGTTTTTGTAATGATTGTAACCTCATTGCTGAGACTTTGGATTCCAAATGAATTAGTCCTTGGCCTCCCTCAGCTACAGGAAGATAAAGGATACCTGGAGGGAGCCAATGGCAACCATGCCAAAAAAAATTAACAAATGCTTTTTGAATTCCAGAAAGTAATTCTTTTGGAGGATCTAGTACAGTAAATTTATGCCATAGCATTGAAGCTGCTAGATTATTAACAACCAAACATCTCCCCCTAAAAGAGAGATGTGGAAGAATCCAACGCCACTTCTGAATCCTATGAATTACTTTATCAGCTAGCCCTTCCCAGTTCTTTTCTGTGTAGCAATTAGTCCCAAAATATAGACCAAGAATTTTAAAACCATCTCTGGCCCAACTACATTGTTGCTGCAGTTTAGGAGGTCCTGCACCCTGCCAGTCACCCAAAAGCAAAGATACACATTTCTCCCAATTAATGCGTGCAGATGAAGCTTGCTGATACTTGTTTAAAGAAGAAATCAATCTCGTAACATCTTCTGAATCTTTTATAATAGGGATGCACCGAAACGTATCGGCCGAAATGCTTGCGCGTTTTGTCAGTAAAGCCGGTTCTGTAATCAGCGGTAAATGCCATCAGGTGCGTGATTTCACGTTGAGCCGTATATACTACACACAGCCGTTGTTCACTGACGAGCTGCGCAAATCCATGTTCATTATCAGTGTGAATTTGCGCAGCTCGTCAGTGAACTACGGCTGTGTGTAGTATATACACGGCTCAACGTGAAATCACGCACCTGATGGCATTTACCGCTGATTACAGAACCGGCTTTACTGACAAAACGCGCAAGCATTTCGGTGCATCCCTATTTTATAACTACCGTTACATCATCAGCATAAGCTGTAAGTTTGACTGAGTCTACACTGGGGTAATTAGAAATACTAAGACCACTTAACTGTCTCCTGAGTAAGACTAATAGAGGTTCAATAGAAATTGCATACAAAAGACCAGAAAGAGGACACCCTTGCCTTATCCCCCTGGTTACAGAGAAGGGCCTAGTTAAGGAACCATTAATCTTCAACATACTATAAATGTCATTATATAACATTTTGATTAGAGATACAAAATAAGGACCAAAACCAAAAGCTTCCAGAGTTTTAAATAAATACTGGTGATCAACCCTGTCAAACGCTTTTTCTTGATCTAATGAAAGAAAACCAATGTCCAAATTGTGCATTTTTGCTACTGTAATCATATCTCTCATTAAAAACAAATTATCAAAAATTGTCCTTTTGGGAACACAAAATGTTTGGTCCATATGAATGATTGATGCCATATGTTTCTTGAGTCTATTAGTCAGAGATTTGGATAAAATCTTGAAATCAACACATAACAGTGACACCGGACGCCAATTCTTCAGATACCCAAGATCCCCCCTTTTTCGGGATTAATGACAGAATTGCCCTTCGACAACTCAAAGGAAGGGTCCCTTGATCGATGCATTCAAGAAAAACTTCGTACATGTCCTGTCCAAGTACATTCCAGAAAGACTTGAAAAATTCTACTGTAAGCCCGTCCAATCCAGGTGACTTCCCAGAGCACATTTCCTGAACAGCTTGTGAAATCTCTCCAAAAGTCAAAGGCTTGTCCAACTCATTTAGTTCTTCCTCCGTTAATTTGGATAAGTCACATAAAAGTGTGTCAACTGCTGTATCATCGCATAATTCAGAACAGTACAAATCTTCATAAAAAGAAAGAGCATAAGATTGAATTTCCCGTTGATCTGTTATCACACCGACCCCTGGTATTTTCAACTGATGAAAACTCTTCTGTTCCCTTGGCTTTTTTTCAAGACCAAAAAAGAAAGATGTAGGAGCATCCATATCATTTAGCTGTGCAAATCTGGTCCTCAGAAAAGCAGTTTTTCCTCGTTCCTCCAATAAATTCTTCAAAAGAAGTTTATCATTTATAACAGAGTCAGTAAATGTTGAATTATCGCGGGTACAGTCACTGCTTCCCCCAAGGATAGCTTGTTCAAGGGACTTCATTCTTGCTTTAAGCATTCCAGTACTATGTACTGTGTACTGCTGGCAAAAAGACTTGATTTGTGTTTTACCAACATTCCACCATTGACTCAGTGACTGAAAATTACTTCTCTCCTCTCTCCAAGCTTTCCAGAAAAGATTAAAAGAGTGAATGAAAGTGCAATCCTGTAATAATCTATTATTAAAGCGCCAATGTGATTTATAAGATTTAGAAAGAGAAACAGAAACTACAATAGACACATAGTGATGATCTGACAGAAAAGATGGCGTAATTGAACTACTAAAAAACCTACCTCTATTACCCTTTTCAACATAAAACCGATCAAGCCTAGCTCCTGACATATTGTTGGAATTAGTTTTTAACCATGTGTACTGTCTAACTCCAGGAAAGGCCTCCCTCCATGCATCGACTAAATTATGTTCATTAATTAATTTCTTTAAACTCTCAGCAGAAGAATAGTGAGGTTCATCATGATTCCTGTCCAAAACTGAATCAACAGTACAATTAAAATCTCCACCAAGTACAATAATATTTCCCTGAGGACACTGTAATAAGGCATCAGAAAGTGTTTTAAAAAAGGAGATCTGTCTTGACCAACGTTTGGTGCATACACATTAATAAAGGAAAAATGAGCATCCCCAAAAACAATATCAGCTCTCAAAATCCGACCAGGTATTATTTCAACCACATCTGGTTGCATACTGACACATGGAGAAAAAAGGATGGCAACACCTGCACTAAGGTTTGTACCATGGCTTAATAAAACACTGCCCTTCCAATCACTATACCACTGTGCTTGATTTTGCTGATCTGTATGCGTTTCTTGCAACAAAATAACATCTGCCTGTTTTAGCCGCAGATAATCAAATAAAGCAACTCTCTTCTTTGTGCACCGACAACCATTAACATTAAAAGTCCCAATGTTCATGGTTGTCATAATGAAAGATAAAAAAA
Source organism: Labeo rohita (assembly GCF_022985175.1). Taxonomy (NCBI): domain Eukaryota; kingdom Metazoa; phylum Chordata; class Actinopteri; order Cypriniformes; family Cyprinidae; genus Labeo; species Labeo rohita. The sequence continues at coordinate 59,031 of NW_026127978.1, read as the reverse complement.
AAAAAGCAAAAAATATAATAATAAATCACCTCAAAATACATTACCTTATTTTTTTAGTCTTTTTTTAACAGCACTGACATGCTTCCTTAATCTGTATCTTTTAGGCTGGTCAAGCTCTTCCAATGTAGCTTTTCTCATAGCCAAAGCGCAAGAATCAACGAACAGTTGTAAATCAGAGAAATACTTCTCTAGTTTTGGTCTTCGCTGGTTAAAAGTATCATTGAGAAAATCATTAATCTGTTGTACTGTATAATAAGGTGGTTTCATTTGTAAGTTCTGTTTTTTCTCTGCAGAACTTCCTTTGGGAACTGACATCAGTGAAATAATCACCAACATCAGATTCCTCACTGTCAGAATTTATATCTGCAGACTGAGCCTCACCTCCCTCAGATAACTGATCCACATCAACCTGTGACAGGCCAACCGATGCTTGCGAATCCCGAGATTCTCCGACTCCCACGAGCTCATCAGGCTCCATGGGGTGCGCTGAGTCAATGTTTCCCGCAGCGACGGTCTCAGATTCACCGCTCGCTGCACTGCGAACATTAACGCATTCATTAGTGTTCACGGAACACTTTCCCGCATTCTCAGTGTGACTGATCAATGCGTCCTCTTTCGGATTTTCATTGCCTTTTGACAATGAATCCGATTCAGCCCGCTCATCAGTTTTATCACTGCCATCCTGGTTACCATTTACAATGGCTGGAGCCACTTGCTCCGAAGGTGTTCTAGGCTCAGTCTCAGTCTCATTTTGTTCAGTCACCTTATTATTAGTACATTTCACTTTTGTATGTCCGTAGACCCCACAGGAGAAGCATTTCATTGATTCCGTGCTGATAAAAATTACGTAATCTTTACCTGCCAAAGTCAATTTCGCGGAGACGTCCAAGTATTGAAATTCAGCATTCAAAATCATAGCGGTTTGGCGTCTAAAAGACATCACATGTTTTAAATCTGGATTTTTGACACCAAGCGGAATCATTTTAATCGGCATCATAATTTTACCATAGCGGCTAAGTAAGCGCTCAAGTGAATCATTTGAAATGAACGGAGGCACATTAGAAAGAGTTACTTTCTTTGAAGGACTTGACAACGGCAAAACAGGCAAAAAAAAATCACGAATGGATAAACCAACTTCCACTAAATGGTGAACCATAGACTCTTCCCTCAAAAACACAACAACAGCCTTGTTCATTCTAGATGCCGACAAAATGTTACGAGCACCTATTTCACCACTAATAGCAGTCAAACAGTCTTCAACAGTGATTGATTCGTCCGGTAAACATTTACAACCATGTCGGGCTGTTAAGGTAGCAAACCCATCAGAATCTGCCGGCATCTTCACAACCCTCGATTAATTCTAAATTACAGCAAACTAAACAATACTAACTTTTCAAAATAGCAGAGAAAAAGTAAAGAAAACTCACTCAAACAAGCCGCCACTCCACCAAACACTCACGCAATCCTCCCAGTCGTGGACATAACAGAGGTCAAGATGAAAACAAAACAAAACAAAGCAAAAACAAACAAACAAACAAACAAAAAAAAAACAAAAAAAAAAAAAACTGGAACCTGACAGTATAAATGGATTATTTGTTCAGTCTGATTTGTTCAGTCTGTTCAGTCTGAGTTTTAAAGTGTCATTTTTATTTGCATATCACTTTTCACATTTGATGCTGTTTCAAAGCAGCTTTACAGAAAATCATACACTAAGCCTCGAATAGCCTACACAACTGTGGAATGCAAGAAAAAAACTACATTAAATGTTTATGTATCAGAAGTAACAATCAGACTCATCTGGAGAAAACTGTTTTCCTCTGACATTATAATCAATGTTCATTTGATCTGTTCTCACTGAATACTGAACATCTCAAACTCCTGTAAAATAAATCAGTTTCTGACACACATTCTCTGCTGTGGAGATTCAACTGATGATGATGAAGAAGAAGAAGAAGATGATGATGATGAAGATGGTGATGGTGATGATGATGATGATGATGATGATGATGAAGAAGAAGTAGAAGATGATGATGATGATGAAGATGGTGATGATAACTGTGGTGATGAAGACATTTCTGGAACATATAAACATATAAAACAACACAACAATGAATTTCTAAAGGTTGTTAAAGGTATTTTTTTTTTTTTTCACACAGAACTTGACATCACGTGACTCGTGGTAAATATAAGTGTTACTGATGACATTCACACAGTGACTACCCAGGATTCATGCTTGCTGATACATAAAAACAAAAATGCAAGCTGTTTTTTGAGTTTCCGTGTCTGAAGCCTGTGGTTTCTCAGTGAATAATACAGTTAGCATGTTGCTGGATGAGCATCTTTAACTGCAGGTTATACATGCTTAGTAAAAGACTGGAAAAAACTGCATCCAGATGAGCAGCACATTTTAACTAGTTCAAAAACTACAATAGTACTGTGTCCAAATGACCAACTAAAGTTGCAACACCAAACTCTGTAGAAATATGCAGTTACCACATGCAGAAGTAAAACTTCTGCTTTTAAAGCATGTCTAGATCTGCATGTCCTTTATTTACACCTGTTAACCAATCAGAATTGAGTATTCAAACAAACCATGATATAACATATTGTAAGACACACTGTGATCTGCTGAATAGAGAAAATCTCACCAGTAACGCTGATGAGGACTCGTGTGATGAAGCTCTTGTGTCCTTGATCAGACTGAACTCCACACCAGTATTCAGCTGAATGTTGTTGAGTCACATGACTGATGGTTCCCGTCAGGAGCTGCTGCTCTCTGTCATCATACAGCTGGATCTGTCCCTCAGCGCTCCATCTTCTGTTCTCCTTCACAGACGTCTCTTCAGCACAGAGATCAGATCCAGATCTCCTGCAGACCAACTTGACATCAGCACTGTGGGATTGTGGGTATTTGCAGCTGATGTTCACAGATCCTCCTGCAGCAGCTGATAGACTGATGCTCTTCTCACAACAATCAGCTGTTGGAGAAACAAATCAAGTGCAGCAATGTTAGAATTAAACAACAGATTCATGAATTCACCACAGAAACAAATGAATGAGTGAATGAAAGCAGTTCACCATCTCTGATGTCCAGGTTAAACTCAGAGAAGAAACTGTAGTCTTCAGAAACTCTGACAGTAATCTTATATTTTCCAGAATCGTTTATATTCAGTTCTCTCATAAACACACATGAGAGTTGAGCAGATTTGTCATCATGAACTGAGAATTGGCCGTCTTGAGTAAAACACTGACCTACTCTAGTTTTACAGATGTATTTCTTATGGTTCATATGTTTAATGTCATATTTGTAATTTATAATGACACTTCTTCCTGAATATCCTGTCACACTATTGATCTTTTGACCTGTTAAACACAAACTCAGGTAACTTTGCATTTTGGTTGAGAATGAAAATTGGGTTGACGTCAGTATTTGACGTCAATTTGACATTGACTTAATGTTAGATTTTGCTTACACAATCTAAAAACAACAAAACATCAGTATCAGCTGACATCTGTATTGGACATCAATTTAACATTGACATTAGATGTTACATTTACTTTGAAGTTTGGTCACCCGACATTGCAACCAAGCATTGTCTTATGACGTTGTGTGCCTGCTGGGAAATCACTTTGCTGTTGGCACTATTTAAGATTATTTTCAAAGTGTTACAGCAGGAGATTAAAAGGTTACAGTTGGCATCTTTAGTTAGATACACATGTGATTACAGTAATTACAGTCAGTGTTGAGTGTGATGTTGTCGAGATCATCATGGGTTTGAGGGTCTCAGTTACTCACCTGTTAAAACTTTCAGATTCACTTCAGTGTATAAATCATATCCAGTTCTTTCAGTTCCACAGTAGTATGTGTCAGAATCTTGTTTACTCAGATCTCTGATGGTCACAGTGAAAACTGCTGCTCTTGTGTCGTCATACAGAGAGAATCTTCCAGAATGAACCCATTTATCTTTCTCTTCAGTCTTGATTTGGTCTGTACACACTGACCACTCTCCTCTACAAAAATACTTTATATATGCTGTATATCCTTCGTCATATGCACATTTGATTCTGACTCCACCTCCTGAATATCCTGTCACACTGATGGAGCTCACAACACCTGCAATAAATGCACCATTAAAAACAGTTTCATGTGTTGATGAGCCTACACTGTCTACAATGTCTGGAAACTAAAGACTCTTTGAAGCTAAAGGCTTTCTTCATTAAATCTGTGCTGTTTTTAGGGATTTACTCTGATTAATGTGATTATTGGATCAGGATTTGATCAGATTCTTACCAGGAATCATCAGCAGAGTGAAAGTCCAGATGATCTTCATTCTTCTCTTATTCAATGATCTTCTCTGTTGTTAGTAGATTCAGTTCTTCTGAAGCTCTCGATGTGTGTTCAGATGAGCTCTGAGTGTTTCCTGGTCACGTCTTTAATATGAGCCCACTTCCTCTGATAGACAGATAGTTAATAAAGAGGGAAGTGAAATAGCTTTTTTTTTTTTGTGCAAATAAAACTTATTATTATATAATTATTATTATGAAGTATTATTTCAAAAGAGATTTCCACAAAATGATCATATTTCAAAGGCTGTTTTACATTTTTATCAGAGATGTAATGTTTAATGTTTATAAGAGTTTAATGAAGTGTTTCTTCTGTGCATCAAATTCATTTCACAGATAGTGATAGTGAAAGCAGCAACAGCACTGGTTCCCATGGTAACTGTATAAGCACAGTGTGTATCACTAAAATGAGGTCTCACTCACCTTCAGCTGTGTGCTGATCCTTTGATAATATATCACAATGATTATTGATTTTAATTTATATATATTGTGATATTTTTTCATAGTTTCCTCCATAAGAAACATTTGAAAACCGTTTTGCTGATGATGCTATTGTCACATAAAATACACGTCACCTTTAATTTAGACAATGAAAGTTTTACCTCACATTGAATCTAGATGCTCCAGTCTAAAAAGACAGAGATCAATATAGACAAGGTATGAGTTGTTAAAAGAACCAGGTAATTTTTATTTACGTATATTTATCTTAAACTTTAAATAATCAAGTGACAAACTGTAGCAAATGTTTACGTATCGGATGCGAAAGAAACAGACAAACTTGTCTAGATGAAACCATTTTCCTTTGACATTACAATGTCCATTTGCTAAATGTGATCTGTTTAAACAGTACTAGTGTCATTTGATGCTGGGGCCTTCAGTTTATAACACACATTCACAGTGACACAGTGAATCACAAACCGACTATTTATGCCTTTCAGCAACTTTAAACTCTCAGGAAGATTTTCAAATAAACGCAAGCGATAATTCTGGTGTGGATTAATCTATACCAGAATGAACGAAGCTGTCATCATAGTGTGGTGATGTTGTGGAAATTATCATGAGTTTGAGAGTCTCAGTTACTCACCTGTTATAACGTTCAGATTCACTTCAATGTAGAATTCAAAGTACAACTCCACACTGGTACGTCCCAGAATCCTGTTCACTCAGATCTCTGATGGTCACAGTGAAAACTGCTGCATTTGTGTCATCATACAGAGAGAATCTTTCAGATTGAACCCATTTATTTTTCTCTTCAGTCTTGATGAGTTCAGAGCAAATAGTACTCCACTGACCTTTACAAAAATACTTTTCATTTACTATATATTCTCTAGCATATTTACATGTGATGATGACTCCTACAAAACAGTATCTTAATACAACACTGATATATTCATGAGACTGAATAGAGATGAACTTTTAAATTGCATTTAAAGTTTTTCAGTCAATTCATCAACACAAACTAAAGTTAAACTCTCTGTGCTGTTTTTAGTGATTTACTGTGAGTTCAGATTCTTACCAGGAATCATCAGCAGAGTGAAAGTCCAGATGATCTTCATTCTCCTCTTATTCAATGATCTTCTCTGTTGTTAGTAGATTCAGTTCTTCTGAAGCTCTCGATGTGTGTTCAGATGAGCTCTGAGTGTTTCTTTCCTGTTTACATGTTTAACATGAACTGATGAATGTGACCGAGACGCCCACTTCCTCTGAGAGAGAGAGATAATAAAAGTGATGGTAATATGTGTTCAAATGAAAATGCAAGACTCGTGGACAGTAGAATACAACTTTGTCTTTAAAGGATTATTTGAGAGATTTCAGCAAAATATTTATTCAGAGATTAGAAATTGACAGTGACATTTAGTGAACACACTAAAACAAAGCATTCAGCTCATTGAGATTCTCTGCTGTGGCTCGTCAGGCAGTGTGATGATTGACAGCAGCGTATTCACTGAAATCCTGATTATTCCTCAAACTGACACTGTCAGGACAGTCTGCTTTCTTCTGGAAATTCACCACGGTGTAATTCAGATCATTAACAGATGTGATGACGACCTGAGAGTCACCAGTAGCTTTAGAGTAAACACAGTCAGGAGAATCAGAGGGGTTTGTGGGTAATTGCTTCTGAGTGTCTTCAATGTTCTCATAATCACATCCAGTGTCAGAAACCTGTGGAAAGACAGAGCAATTATTTACAGATCTAAAGAGATTCATGATGGAAAACATCAGAATTTATTCACATTATGGAAAAAAAAAAAAAAAAACATTTTATACAGTCGCCGAACTAACATGTCTTTCTGCTCCTTCCCGAGATGACGAACCACTGCCTGCCAAAACAAGAGTCTTAAATTAAGGTGGTGACAGACTCACAGTGGGAAAACAGATCAACAAATCTTTGTTTTAAACTCAATATAAAGGGAGTTTCTACATCTTAAGACATTGAGAAAGAGTTTTACCTCGAGACTGATGCTTCTTAAAGAGAAACAGTAATAAAAGACCAGTGATGATCAGAGCCAGAAGAACCAGAGGAATGATCAGAGACGAGCCTGAAAACACAGGAGAAACAATCAGATCAATCAATCTGATCACTCTGAGCTAAATATCAGATCAGATCATGGGCGTAGCTTGATGTACCATTCAGTTTGTCCTAAACACATTTTGAGCACAAAATCACTCTAAACTGGCTCAGTTTAAAAGACTATAACCTGAGGTTAAAAAACACAAAATGTGTGGAAAAGCTCAAAAAAAAAAAAAAAAAAAAAAAAAAAAAATGGTGGATGGAAAAATGGTTTTCCCACCTAGTTTAGTGTTATAGATTTTATTTCTGAAACCACTGAAAGTCTTTTAGTCACTGGAAGTCAAAAGTCAATTTATTCCACACAAACATTTGCTGTTGTCTTGATGTGCTACAAACTACAAACTACAAACTGCAAATTCAGCTAAACATGTCAATAATAACATAAGAATAACCACTGTATTATTATTATTATTATAGGCATACTATATATTAAATGTATTAAATGACTACTAATTTTGGAGTAGAAAAATCTTTCAGGCATTGGGTGCATCAGAGCTCCTCACAAGTTACACCATGAATCACATGTGTCTATTTCAGCACCTGCTGGTGTGACACTAGATGGGGACGATTTAGAAACTACTGTGCTCAATGAACTTCTGACTGATGATGAAGATGAAGAAGCAGATGATGATGATGATGATGATGATGCTGATGATGATAACAATGGTGGTGGTGATGATGATGATGATGGTGGTGGTAATGATGACGACGATGAAGAATATGATGATGATGATGATGATGATGATGGTGGTAAAGGTGTTTTTGGAATATCTGTACATAAAGCAACAAAACAATGAGTTTCTCAAGCTTGTCTTTTCACACACAGAACTTGACATCTCTTTTTCTTGTGTTAAATGGTAAATCTAAGTGTTATTGATGTCATTTACAGTCACTACCCAGAATTCATGTTTGCTGATACAGAGACACCCAGAAAAGAAAATAGTGAGCTGTTTGTTTGAGTTTCTGTAAAAGAAGTCTGTGGTTTCTCAGTGACAAATATTGTTCATAGCAGGTTACTGGATGAACATCTTTAACTGCAGCAAACTGTAGCACAAGACTGGTGAAATGACTCACAGCAGCACTAATACTGTATACAGATTAACACACTTAAACTAATTTAAAAAACTACAGTAACACTGTGTACAAATGAGCACAATAATGCTGCAACACCAAACACTGCAGTAAAACCAAATGACCAGACAGAAAACTAAAAACTGCTGCGGCTTTCAAAACACATTCAGATCTGCAGATACAGAATGAAGTGAAGAATAAAACACACAAACACAGTCCATTGATTTACTCTGTGTGCAGTTTCTCACTGAGCAGAACAACAACATTATTCACAAAACAATGTACTTTTACCTGCTTTTAGACTGCAACCATGATCTGCGATTTGTTTTTATAATGACCCTTCCTCGTTTCAACTGTTGTTTGTGGTTTTGCTTTGTTAAACAGACAGAACATCTAAAACTAACCTATTGGTGTCTGAATATAATTGTTTCACTTACAAAGTCACTGATCACTTTCTTTGCATGTTCAAGCAACATGATACAAGACACACCGTGATCTGCTGAATGGAAGCCAGCTGTGACTTTAAATTACACTATTATTTAAGTCAGTGAGAAAATCATCCGTACCAGTAACACTGATGAGGACTCGTGTGATGAAGCTCTTGTGTCCTTGATCAGACTGAACTCCACACCAGTATTCAGCTGAATGTTGTTGAGTCACATGACTGATGGTTCCCGTCAGGAGCTGCTGCTCTCTGTCATCATACAGCTGGATCTGTCCCTCAGCGCTCCATCTTCTGTTCTCCTTCACAGACGTCTCTTCAGCACAGAGATCAGATCCAGATCTCCTGCAGACAAACTTGACATCAGCACTGTGGGATTGTGGGTATTTGCAGCTGATGTTCACAGATCCTCCTGCAGCAGCTGATAGACTGATGCTCTTCACACAACAATCAGCTGTTGGAGAAACAAATCAAGTGCAGCAATGTTAGAATTAAAAAGCAGATCAATGAATTCTGACAAATAATGCATGAATGAATGAAAGCAGCTCACCATCCTCAATATTCAGATTCAGTTTAAAAAAAAATCTGTGGTCTTCAGAAACTTCAACCATTTTATATTCTCCAGAATCATTCACATTCAGCTCTTTAATGAACAAACGCGAAAAACCTGCAGAACTGCAATCATGAATGGTGAATCGTCCATCATGTTTCCATTCTGCTGCTCTGTTAGTGCTTGTTGGTTTAAAACATTGGTCTGCTCCACTTTTACAGATGTTTATCAAAGACTCCTTAGGTTTGTTCTCATATTTGTAGTTTATAATTATGTTTCCTCCTGAAAATCCTGTAACTGTACTGATTTTTTGACCTGTTGGACACAAATTCAGATATCAGTGTGATGATGATGTTCTTCATCATTCTTGTAAAGAATGGTACTTCATCTTCATTCACAGTGAAACACACACGTCTGGTTCGCCATCGTTGTGGGAACCCTCCATAGACATAATAGTTTTTATACTGTGCAAACTGTATATTTTATTGCCCTACACCAGGTGTTTTCAAAGCTGTCCTGGAAGCCAGGTGTGTTACATGAGGGAGACATACAAAATGTGCAGAGCTATACCTAAAACCTTTCTGCATTTTTACATTCTCAAAATTATTCAGGTTTAAGTCCACACCAGGACAGAAAAAAATACACACACACACACACATATGGTCTCTGCCTCCTCAGTTTAAATTGTTTGTCTTTTTGCACTTGATTAAGACATTCATTATGTTATGAGTATAAATCTGGTATTGCAAGATAAAAATACATTATATTTACCATGATTATTTGATGTTCTGGTGTTTTTTTATTACATGTGTAAATCATAGTAATTACAGTCAGTGTTGAGTGTGGTGATGTTGTGGATCATCATGGGTTTGAGGGTTTCAGTTACTCACCTGTTAAAACTTTCAGATTCACTTCAGTGTAGGAATCTGTTTGTCCAGATTTATCAACTCCACACTGGTACGTCCCAGAATCCTGTTCACTCAGATCTCTGATGGTCACAGTGAAAACTGCTGCACTTATGTCGTCATACAGAGAGAATCTTCCTTTATCAACCCATTTCTCTTTCTCTTCAGTCTTGATGAGATCAGAGCATGTTGTTGTCCAAAGTCCTCTACAAAAATACTTTGCATTGTCTGTATATTCTCTATCATATCTGCATGTGATGATGACTCCTCCTCCTGAATATCCTGTCACACTGATGGAGCTCACAACACCTACAACAAACCAACATCTAATAATACAACACTAATATTTTCATGAGACTGAATAGAGATAAACTTTTACATTTCTTAGACAACATGAACTTAAGGTAAAGACTCTTTTCCTGTTGCAAATCTGTGCTGTTTTCAGTGCAGTTCCCTTACTAATGTGATTGTGATAGTAGATCATTGGATTCTTACCAGGAATCATCAGCAGAGTGAAAGTCCAGATGATCTTCATTCTTCTCTTATTCAATGATCTTCTCTGTTGTTAGTAGATTCAGTTCTTCTGAAGCTCTCGATGTGTGTTCAGATGAGCTCTGAGTGTTTCTTTCCTGGTTACATGTTTAACATGAACTGATGAATGTGACAGAGACGCCCACTTCCTCTGAGAGAGAGAGAGAGAGAGAGAGAGAGAGAGAGAGAAATGGTTAATAAAGAGGGAAGTTAAACTAATATTTCACACATGCTTCAAATGAACATGCTGAACTCACAGACAGAACAGACACATGCAGACAAAAACTCATCACAGAAAACATTATTTGACTGATTTTTGCTATCATTCGAAAGGTTTATTTTTAGAGTCATAATAGTTAATGTTTTCATCACATTGATTTTAGAGACAGTGACATCTGGTGGACAGACACGCAAACAGCAGCGGTTCTTATTAAAATAGGGTGTCATTCATCTTCAGCTGTGTGCTGATTACATATAATAATTTATCATTATTTTCATAATCATTAGGTAATGATTAATGTCATTACTAATAGATTTCCCCAGGCAGGGGTATGATGGGGTTAGAGGCACCTTTTATTCTTCTTTAAACCACTAGATGGCACAAAAACTTGGCATAGCACTTTCCAAAATATGGTGTTTTCAGGATGTGCATGCATAATTGGCACAAGTTGATTCTGTGCGTACTTGATCTAATATTTTCTCTTTCTTAAAACATTGTAGATTTAAGTAGCAAATGAGAATAGCTAAAATCATGTATTTTGAGATAAATGTCTTAAGAGAATTAAAGCAACAGTTTTTCAACAGAGGGGTTGGGGCCATTTTATGTTGTAGCAAAGACGTAAACAAATGACAATGATGGTTCTGTGTTTGATTTGGTAACTGTAGTAAAGCCATGGTTAGTCTTCGTTATAGGCTTGTAGTTCTGGTGACAGATATTTGGCTACACTTGTTCTACAAAGACAAAACTAACCGTGCTATACAGTCAGTAGCGATCACTGTATGAGATTTGAGGTTTCTTGACAATGTGCACTAGGCAGTTAATGAATCACAACACACTGAGCCCTAAGCAATCTGAGCCCATTGTATATTTCTGAGTGAAGAACCAGAAAGTTAACAGACTATTTTTAGCAGAGCAGTGTAGCCTGTAGGATAAAGGTAACATATGAGAAAAAATAATGCCATTTCCAAAAATTAAGCATGACCATATGTAAGAGTGCACACCATAATCACAATCAAGCCTTTGAAGCCGGTAGACCACCTCTTTAAGCTGGGTGTCCACATTAGAGATAATCACCATGTTTATAATGAAGCTATCATATTTATAAATATGATATTAATCACATCATATAATTAAAAAAAATCATTTGTTGTTATCACTGTAAATCTAGTTTACATTATGGGATGTACTTACTTACATAATCTTTACTTATTAAATGATTTTGTTTTGTATTTTCAAAATATATTTTTATATTAACATATTAATTACAGTACAACAAAACAAAACAAAGGAACAAAAATGAATTATTTTATTTATCAAAATAAGTGGAAAATAGTACAAACTTTACTAAACTGGTCATTTCAAACAAGTGTTGACATAAAACAACAACAAGAAAAACAGGAAATAAAAAGAAAAAAAAAACAGCAACATTATTTTAACTGAAGTATTTGAATCAATACTATGTGCCCAAAATAAACCACTTGCATAATGCATTTTCAAACAAAGTCTGCTGCTCCATAATGTCCAATACAAACATTACATTACATTTACTAAATATGATCTGTTTTACACAGTATTATGTCATTTGGTGCTCAGTGTTTTTCAGATGCTCAATACTGAACATCTCAGACTCCCTTAAAATGAATCAGTTTCTGACACACATTCTCTGCTGCTGAGATTCAACTGATGATGATGGTGATGATGATGATGATGGTGGTGGGGATGGTGAGGGAGACAAGAGTGTTAGTGGTGATGATGTTGTTTTTGGGACATCATAAAATGTTATTTAAAGGTTGTTTTACTTAGACAGAACTTGACATCACGTGTCTCATGGTAAATCTAAGTGTTACTGATGTCATTCACAGTCACTACCCAGAATTCATGTCTGCTGATACAGAGACACACAGAAAACAAAATGGTGAGATGTTTGAGTTTCCGTAACTAAAGCCTGTGGTTTCTCAGTGAATAATACAGTTCATAGCAGGTTACTGGATGAGGATCTTTAACTGCAGCTTCTAAACTATAGTACAAGACTGGTGAAATGACTCACAGCAGCACTAAAAACTGCACTATTTTATTATTTATTTATTTATTTATAAATTTGCAATGCTGACAGAGAAAATGCAAGCTGGAAAATGAGTGTGAAATGAAACAGCTATACAATATATAATAATATTCAGTGGTCATTTAAAGAATGAAATGAAGAATAAAACACACAAACACTGTCCTCTACATTACTGAACACAAAACTGCACTTTTATCTGCACAAACTGCAGTCATAAACTACAGCTTATTTTATTAAAGACACTTCCTCCTTTTAACTGTGGTTTGTGGTTTTGCTTTGTTAAACAGACAGAACATCTAAAATGAACCTTTTGGTAAAACTGAGTGAACAGAATCAGGTCTCTATAAATGTCACTGATCACTTTCTTTGCACAGTCAAGCAACATGATACAAGATACACCGTGATCTGCTGAATGGAAGCTAGCTGTGACTTTAAATTACACTATTATTAAAGTAAGTGAGAAAATCATCTGTACCAGTAACACTGATGAGGACTCGTGTGATGAAGCTCTTGTGTCCTTGATCAGACTGAACTCCACACCAGTATTCAGCTGAATGTTGTTGAGTCACATGACTGATGGTTCCCGTCAGGAGCTGCTGCTCTCTGTCATCATACAGCTGGATCTGTCCCTCAGCGCTCCATCTTCTGTTCTCCTTCACAGACGTCTCTTCAGCACAGAGATCAGATCCAGATCTCCTGCAGACAAACTTGACATCATCACTGTGGGATTGTGGGTATTTGCAGCTGATGTTCACAGATCCTCCTGCAGCAGCTGATAGACTGATGCTCTTCTCACAACAATCAGCTGTTGGAGAAACAAATCAAGAGCAGCAAAGTTAGAATTAATAACAGATTCATGAATTCACCACATAATCAAATGAATAAACACACGTAAGAGATGAGCAGATCTGTCATTATGAAGTGAGAAAAACGGCCGTCATGTTTTCATTCTGCTGCTCTGTCAGTGTTATTAGAGTAAAACATTAATCTGTTTTACAGATGTATTTCTCATGGTTCATATGTTTAATGTCATATTTGTAGTTTATAATGACGTTTCTTCCTGAATATCCTGTCACACAGTCATCAGTTGAATAAAACTCATCGTATCTTTGTTTGAATGACTCTTTTACTCTTTTAGTTCCTTCAGTCAATCTGGTCTCCACATGGACATCAGCATACAAATATCAAACACATCACACTGAAAGGAAAGCAGAACAAGCAAAGGAAAAATAAAAAATGTGCTGAGAATTTAGAGTCAAGCAGCTCCCTCTGGTGTTCAGATGATGTTCAGCACCACGGACAGCAGCTTATTTCAAAACAAACACAATCACAGTCTCAATCAGACCAACTGATGGCATTATACCTCAAAAAGCATATTATAATGCAGAATAGCTGACCTTCAAGCTGTGTAACTGAAACATAAATTAAACTTTTAATGCAGTTTATATGGACAGATGCTGAGCTGCTGCTGAGTTTGTAAGAACAAGAAAATTAGTTCTTACTGGAGGGGTCAAGACTAATAGACAGGGCAGCACATATGGCACGTAGAAACAAAAAAAAGCCATGTGCCTGCACAAAACATGACACAGGAACACAACCGATGAGAACTCACCGGCCGTGTTCACACAAAACAAGACATGAAAGCACACAGCCAATGAAAACACAAGCTGCTTGCAAGAGAGAACAAGACAACAAAAAAATGCACACTGAAGGAATGAACACTCAACTCATGCGCTCACAACAAGAGACAAAACAGGAAGTATGCATTAATGAGCCGGGATCGGAGCCCACTCGAAGCTGCACACTTTCAAAAAAGACATGACCAATAGGAGTGTCAGGGCTGTCTCATCAAAGTAAAAATTAACCAGACCTAAGTAACAGAACTCTGACACACAAAAACAATCATTCACAGTCCAAATAATATCCTGAAATGTACACTTCACAAACACTGGATAATGCTAAATAACTGATCTTCAAGAGCTGCATGTGAAACTATCAACAAATGATGAAGTGAGTTTGTAGGAACAGGAACTTTAGTTGCTAATGTGATTTGATGCCAAAATGTAACACTGTATTGTTATACAAAACAGTTGTCTTTTATTTTGTTGATAATTATACACTACTGTACATACCATTTTAAATATATTGAGAATATTACATAAATTAATTTAGCAGGTATATAGGTTGTGATTATTGAGCAAATAACTTAAGCATTCAGTCACTAACATGTATTTACTGTAATCACTGGCTCATAAATACAGGTAATGATATTTTAATGTGATTTACAGACAATTGTTGAAGGAACAAGACTGTGTCATTTAGTAGCTGAAGATAACTGAGAGACACATGAACGTCTATGATGTTAAACTGTACTGTAAACAGTGTTAGAAGAGTCAGAGTGGTTTATAGGGTATTGAGCTATAGCATAGACTGTTGTAGTTCCTGTATTTGGATCAGTGTGCGGTCTGCAGTCTGCAATTTCCTCATAAATGAAGCTGTTTGAGAAACCTGAGAAGAGAATGAGAAATTATCTACAGCTCTCAAAGTCAGATATCACTGCAGGAGTATGGTTACTGTAAACACATTTCACAAACCACTTCACTGTTTTCTGTTTCCGGTTCAGGCATATGTTTTAAAATATTGTTTAGTTAAATTAATTGTAAGAAAAGAAAACAGTTTGTGATTTCGAAAGAAAGCATTTTACTATGAGCCTGACACCTTTTGCAGAAAGCCACGATCACTAACACAAATCCAGTGATGAGCAGAATCGGAATTGCAGACAGACCAATGATCAGAGATGAACCTGAGAAAACAACAGATGAAAACATTAGAGCAACTCAATAAAAATGCACAGATTACAATGGACATCACATAGTAGGTGAAGTTCATTTAGTCATTGTGCATAAATATGTACATGGAATCCAGGTTTGGTATGGCAACTGAGTTTCATTTAAGCTCTTATTGGATCTTCAGTTGTTCTGAACGTCCTCTTGCATTATAAAGTCTATCTTAGGGCCAGCATTTTTAACATGATTAGTGCACCAAATGATAACAGTGTTGCAATGCAATTAATAAATTAATAATTAAATAATGACACTCTTGTCTACACTGTAAAATCTAATTAGTTGGGCTTACTTAAAAAAAGCATGCAAACCGATTGCCTTAAAAAAGTAAAGTGAAATAAGAATAGTATGTTGTAGTGACAAATGCTTAGTTAGTATAGTTTACTTACACGGGAGCTCTAGTAACTAAAAAAGAACTGTAGGGGGTACTTGATCATTTACTTTAGGCTCACACTTGACTTAGTATAGCTACTCACTGACTCCCAGAGTGCATTGCGGCATGAATAAATTATGCAATTGCTTTGTTTTACTGTTGTTGTTTTTATTTGCTAATTTTATTTACTGACTTGTGTCAGCAGTAACACAACAAAAGAGAAAATAAAATAATATAATGGTTATTGTCACAATTAATAAAAATAAATAAAATTAAATTGTTACCATTGTTGTGATTCTCATGCTGAATGTTGAAGTTTGTGACTTCAGCACATTATCACAAATATTAAAGGACTTTCTCAACCCAATAAAGTTTCTCAAGGTGTTTATGAAGAACAATAAAATTGTAAAAGATCATTAGTAAATATAAAAAAATACATTAGCTAAAGAATTGGAAAGATTTACCTAATCGAAATATCAGAACTCGAAGATTACCTTCTAAAAGTAATCCACTTACTACTTTTCTTCCCTTGAAATCAAAAACTATGACTTCATGTTGCATTGCTGCATCAATAGGAAGAAAATTATAATAAGAAAAGCAAAGTTCCAAGTGCCCAACCAAACGGAACATTAATCACTATAATGGTAAGTAAAAAAAAAAAAATAAATAATAATAATAAATAAATAAATAAAATAAGACACACCAACAACATTTTATGAAAATCAACATCAATTTATGAAGTCAGTTTATGTGATGTTCTCTCAAATATATAGTTGTATTGAAACAACATTCAAGATGACTTTGGGAAATGAGTGAATGTAACTAGTGAAAAATAACTGCAGATTAACAATTGCCACCTCAAAAAAAATTGCTTTTCTTTTTCTTCTGTTGTTATTTTGCAAATTAGCAACATATTAGTGCACTGCTGCCTCTCACTGGTTTATTAATGCCATTGGTTTCTTTGTGGCTACTTGAATATTTTAAGTAAGCATCACTCAAAGTAGTAAGCAAACTGTTTTACTCGCTTGAAAGTAGCTGTAACTTAATAAAACCTAGTAAGTATAGCAACTAAGTAAAGATAACTAATTATATCTAAGTAAGGTAAACTATTGGATTTTACAGTGTACAAACATAATTCAAAACAGGAAGACGGGTTTATAGCACTGATGACGATCATGTTCAAAATTTAAGCTGAATGCATCTGGGTTACTCACCTGATATAACGGTCAGATTCACTTCAGTGTAGAAATATATTCCTGGTTTATTAAATGCACACCGGTACTTTCCTGAATCCAGAAGACTCAGATCTCTGATGGTCACATTGAGAACTGCTGCACTTCTGTTGTCAAACAGAGAGAATCTCCTCGAATTGACCCATTTATCTTTAGTCTGAGTCCTGATGAGTTCAGAGCACTTTAATCTCTGCACTTTACAAAAATACTTTGCATTTTCTTTATATTTCCTTTCATATTTGCATGTGATGTTGACTACACCTCCCGAATATCCTGTCACACTGACTGAGGTCACAAGACCTACAAAACAACCAAAATAAAATGCTTTAATAAGTTCCTCATGAGGCTTAAATGAAGATGTTTATTTTTCTCTTTTATTCCATGATATTGTTAGTAGATTCAGTTCTTCTGGAGCTCTTGATCTGCATTTCAGGTGATGTTTCTGTCCTGAATGTGGTGGGATGCAGAATGCTGTGTGTTACCAGTACAACTGAAACAGAGAAACAAACTTTAAAGAAAGCAGAAGACAAAATTGTATATAATGTTTCTGTTGCATGTCATGAGTTCCTCTTTGTTTCCCTTACATTCTTTGACACTTCCAACACACTTCTCACACTTTCACTTTACTTCCCTTCTCCAGTCTTCAAAGAAAAGCCTACATTTCACATTTGCATTAAAGGATTAATTCAGTTCTGACAAAACTAGAAAAAAACACTCACTTTAAAATATGCTTGATAATTTATGGATGTAAATTATTCGAGTACAATAAATAAATAAAAATAAAAATACAGAACAGTAGTCTCTTATAAAATAAAAATATGTTATTGCCCTTTCCCTTGCCCAACAACTGTAGGTTTGCATGTATTGACATGAATCTGGATCCTGTTAGGCACAAAGACACAAAGCTGTGAAGCTCTTATGTGTTTGTATTTTTTTTTTTTTTTTTTTTTAGTCTATTTTCTTGTGAGGTGTCAGTTCAGTGTAGAGCAGGTGCTTGCCAATAAACACAGCTGTTCAACTACACAAAATATATGAAGCTGTAAACCCATATTATGAGCCACTGCCTGCTTTTCACATAAATAAACAAATAATACACAAACTACAACTGTAATGAGCACAATATAACACATGGCTGTAAAAGCTGCAAATGTCTGAGAACTTTACACTAAATGTACAAAGGCTGAAGAGCATCTTTAAGTAAGTTATGTGACTGACTGTCCAGATCTATTCCACAAAGTCAAGCAGATTTCTCATTTAAACACTGATTTATCTGAAGTTTCTGAGGAGAGAGAGAGCGAGAGAGAGACCAGCGGCTCCCTCTAGTGTTCAGATGATGTTCAGCACCGCGGACAGAGACTGAGATTCAACACACACACATTCAGAGTCTGTCCAGATCCCTATCAACATGAATTTATACTTCAGAAACGACTTCAAAAAACTGACATTCAACAGCTGTGTATGAAACTAAAACTGAAACATAAATCAACAAATCATAAAGCAGTTTATGTGGACAGACATGAGTTCTGCTGAGTAAGAACAAGAACATTAGATACTGATGTGATTTAATGTTAAAATAACAGCACTGTATTGTTAGAAAAAAATGTTTTATGACATTTATAGTAAAATGCAAATATACACAATTTTAAACATACTAAAATGTACATAAATTACTTCACCAGGTACAACAGCAAACTGAAACTGTTGATCACTAACATGTATTTACTGTAATTACTGTCTGCACTGTTAAACAGTAGCATAAACAGTGTTAGAAGAATAAGAGGGGTTTGTGGGTAATTGTGGGGTAGCATAGACTGTTTTAGTAGAATCAGAGGGATTTGTGGGTAATCCTGGAGTAGCATAAACAGTGCAAGAATCAGATGGATTTGTGGGTAACTGATTCTTATACTTTTTAACCCACTCAGTGGAGGGGCTTGTGGGTAATTGTGGAGTAGCATAAACTGTGGTAACTGAACCAGAGGGGTTTGCTTGTGATTGGGCAGTTTTGCAGTCAGTGTGAAGTCTGGTGTTTGTAATCTCTTCATAAATGTGCAGTGTTTGAGGAACCTGTGAAGAGATTGAGAAAAAATGTACAGCCTTTGAGGAAGGTCATTCATTCAAGCATTCGTTTTTATCAAACAATATGATTTTTACAAACCGCTTCACTGTTTTCTGTTCTTGGTTCAGACATTTTAGATGCTGAATCAGGGGCTGTAAAAACAAAAATACTACATGAAATATAGTAATAATAACAGCAATAATAATAATAATTCATATTTAATTATAATATTTCACATTTATCAGATCTGAACATCACAGTGCATTGTCTAGTTGTGACCAGCAGGGGGAAACAACATTTTCCATTCACACAACAACATTATTCATTGGCAAACAACTGTAAACATTATTCTCATAAATAAATGACTCTGACAAAATGTGTAACAAATGCCATGCAAAGAAAGTCGTGGAACTACAGAAATCAACATTTGAAGTGCATTAAAATGTTCATCAAAGTTGTGCTACACTCAAAAAAATTTGTTCAGCCCTTAATTCAATTACATACAAAAGTTCCATGCATTTAGATTACATAGTTTCATTATAAACAAATCAATTAAACTTGTGATTCAAATGCATCAGTCTTACGTAAATGAATCAGGTAAAGTTGATGTAATATTTCCCAGTGTTAAACAAACCCTGCTCAGTGTTCATGTGTTTCCACACTACAGAGTGTTCAAGTAGCATTGACACAGTGTTGGAGTTAAGGAGATCATTATGTCATGATTGACCAATAATGATGAACACCTGCTGTTTACAAGCTGAATCACAGAAGGAAAGAGAAACACATGAATCAGTCACAGCCAAAGATAAAATTAACTTAAATAAAGACATTAAATCTCAGATTAAACAACTCCACAAACAACATTACAGTTTGACTGGATTTCTGTCATATATCCACAAATATTATTTCAGAACATCTAAACAGAGGTTTAGATGTTTTATTTTTTATTTTAATTTTTTTTTTAAGTTTCAATTGACCTCACCATCATGGCGATCAGGGTTTACTTTAGTTGGACTTTTGATTTTTTTTTTGGCTGTTATTGTTATGTGTATGAAGCACATCTATTACAGCAAAATAAAAAAGACAAAAAGAAATCCAATTAGGTGTTTTTGGTTAATTTTCATTGGGGGTGAAATCATTAACATCCAGTGGCCTGATGCACTGATCTCATGCACTGATTAGTGTATCATTTTCATGATGTTTACAACAGGCATATGAACTATTACAGATATTTATCTTATACACTAAACCTTAAAATCTACAGCATCACTTTGACACACACAGACATCAAGAATCAGCATTTGAATCTCAACAATGGTGACATTCAACAGCTGCATGCTGGGTAGCAGCAGATTATAAAACTCACCCATGACTCCCAGCAGCTGTTGATTGTCACCATTGTTGAGATTCATATGCTGGTTCTTGATGTCTGTGTGTGTCTAAGTGACACTGGAGATCTTAAAGTAGTAATAGTTACAGTTCATACAACTACTGTAAATGTCATCAAACAAACAGGTAAACCACTGAACGATATCAGCAAATCAGATCACTGAATGATGATTATACCATCAATAATAATTAACTAAGAACATTTAATGAGACCCCTTTCTTTTTTTTTGTTTTTTGCTTTTGCGCTATAACAAACATGCTCTACAAACACCTTTACAGCACCCAAAGAACAAAAAAACTACACTAAGAAATTCAAGGGTCAAGAGCCCAACTAAAGTAAACCCTGTTCACCATGATGGTGAGGTCAAATGAACCTTTTTTTTTTTTTTTTTTTTTTTTTTTTTTTTTTAAAACATCTACACCTCTGTTTAGATGTTCTCAAATAATATTTGTAGATATATGACAGAAATCCAGTCAAACTGTAATGTTGTTTGTGGAGTTGTTTAATCAGAGATTTAATGTCTTCATTTATTTAAGTTTATTTTATCTTTGGCTGTGGCTGATTCTTGTGTTTCTCTTTCCTTCTGTGATTCAGCTTGTAAACAGCAGGTGTTCATCATTATTGGTCAATCGTGACATAATGATCTCCTTAACTCCAACACTGTGTCAATGCTACTTGAACACTCTGTAGTGTGGAAACACATGAACACTGAGCAGGTTTGTTTAACACTAGGAAATATTACATCAACTTTACCTGTTTCATTTATGTAAGACTGATGCATTTGAATCACATTAAGTTTAATTGATTTGGTTAAATTAAAACTATGTAATCTAAATGCATGGTACTTTTGTATGTAATTGAATTAAGTTAAGGGCTGAAATACTTTTTTGAGTGTAAGGCAAGAATGAGTATTGTTTTGGTTTTAGGACAACTTTGATGAAAGGTTTTGATCCACTTCAAATGTTGACTACTATAGTTCATTTCTATAGTTCATAGTGATTTCAAGACAAAACCCCACCTTTAGCTCGAGCCTGATGCTTCTTGCAGAAAATTACTATACATGGAATGAGTCCAAGGATGAGCAGAATAAGAACCACAGACTCGCTGATGATCAGAGACGAACCTGAGACAAAGCACAACGAGAACATGATTATCTCTGAAGCCTGCAGGTGAATGAGTAAAAATGAATGAATGGATCATCAGATTACCATTCGAGGCAGACGTAAAGTCAGATGCCGCTGGCTGGGAATTTAGTGAAATAGGTGGAGTTGTGATTGATGATGGTGATGATGGTGATGACAGTGATGATGATGGTGATGGTGATGATGATTGTGATGGTGATGATGATGGTGATGATGTCGAGGGTTGTGGTTTTTGCACTTAAAAATAGAGAAACTAACAGTGTAAAATTTTCAAGCTTTAAACCCAATAAAGTTTCCTTTTTGTAAGTCTTAAGATTTTTCTCATTGACCTTAATTTTAATGAAGCTTTTAACTTTGACTCATATGAAAATGAAAAGGCAAACATCCTGCCTTTCAGTCATAAATATCATACTGTAGCAGCTGAATTTTGAATGTTTCTTTAATGTTAACGTCTTGAGGTTTGCGGGGGAGTCTTCAGATACACATGACCACTCACATACATTGTGGTACTCTCCAAATTAGCGCTAAGGTGACATGGAGAAGAAGAATTGTTGAATGAAGTTGTTATTTTAGCTTTTTTTGCGCAACAAAAAAGTGTTCTTGTGGCTTCATAATATTATGGTTGAACCACTGATGTCACATGGACTATTTTGTCAATGTTTTGGGGACCTTTCTGTTCCTTGACCGTGCTAGTACCCTTGCTGTCTATGGAGGTGTCAA
>NW_026127978.1:20000-36078 GCF_022985175.1 Labeo rohita | reverse complement strand
CTGTCACATTCATCAGTTCATGTTAAACATGTAACCAGGAAAGAAACACTCAGAGCTCATCTGAACACACATCGAGAGCTTCAGAAGAACTGAATCTACTAACAACAGAGAAGATCATTGAATAAGAGAAGAATGAAGATCATCTGGACTTTCACTCTGCTGATGATTCCTGGTAAGAATCTGAACTCACACTAAATCACTAAAAACAGCACAGAGAGTTTAACTTCATTTTGTGTTGTTGAACTGACTGAAAAACCTTAAATGCAATTTAAAAGTTAATCTCTGGTTAGTCTCATGAATATATCAGCGTTGTATTAAGATGTTGGTTTGTTGTAGGTGTTGTGAGCTCCATCAGTGTGACAGGATATTCAGGAGGAGGAGTCATCATCACATGCAGATATGATAGAAAATATACAGCAAATGCAAAGTATTTTTGTAAAGGACAGTGGTCAAAGAGCACAGACCAAATCAAAACTTATAATAAAAAACAAATGGGTTCATTCTGGAAGATTCTTCTGTATGATGACACAAGAGCAGCAGTTTTCACTGTGACCATCAGAGACCTGAGTGAACAGGATTCTGACATCTACTACTGTGGAACTGATATTTATGCAAAAATGGATTCTTACACTGAAGTGAATCTGAACATTATAACAGGTGAGTAACTCATGATGATCTCGACAACATCACTCAACATTGACTTTAATTACAAGTTCACACATGTAACCCCTGACATATAATTAACTTCTAAATAATGAAGTAACATCATTTTTATTTATACTCATAAGTGATCTTGACTTGCATTCATTAATGCTGCAACAGATAAGTTGAACATTTAAGTAATCAGATATGTGTTCATTGAGTACAACATTGCAACAGCTGATTGTTGTGAGAAGAGCATCAGTCTATCAGCTGCTGCAGGAGGATCTGTGAACATCAGCTGCAAATACCCACAATCCCACAGTGCTGATGTCAAGTTTGTCTGCAGGAGATCTGGATCTGATCTCTGTGCTGAAGAGACGTCTGTGAAGGAGAACAGAAGATGGAGCGCTGAGGGACAGATCCAGCTGTATGATGACAGAGAGCAGCAGCTCCTGACGGGAACCATCAGTCATGTGACTCAACAACATTCAGCTGAATACTGGTGTGGAGTTCAGTCTGATCAAGGACACAAGAGCTTCATCACACGAGTCATCATCAGCGTTACTGGTATGGGTGTTTTTTTTGTTTGTTTGTTTTTCATATATATGTATATATTTTTTTCCATTGATTTTAATCATGATGTAATTAAGTCACAGCTAGCTTCAGCAGATCTCAGTGTGTCTTGTATCATGTTGCTTGACTGTGCAAATAAATTAAATAAATAAAGGTGACTTGACTTGACTTGCAAAGAAAGTGATCAGTGACATTTGTAAGAGATCTGATTCTTTTCATTCAGGTTTACCAACAGGTTCATTTTATATGTTCTGTCTGTTTAACAAAGCAAAACCACAAACCGCGGTTAAAAGGAGGAAGTGTCCTTAATAAAATAAGCTGCAGTTTATGACTGCAGTCTGTGTAGGTAAAAGTGCAATTTTGTGTTCAATACCCATATGAAAATCTGATATATGGCAATATATGTAAAACACATATATATGTCCATGTATGGATTACACAGATATACAAAATATATGTCAGATACTTGTACATATATGCAACATATAATTCAAAATATTACAAAAATGTCCTCTTTCAAATATGTCACATATATTTTCCCAAATACACACATATATGGAACATATATGTCTATATAATACATGTTCATATATGGGCAACAATGTATATGTAAATTAAAGATATGTTAAATATAAGTTACATATATTTGAACTAAAAATTTAATGGCAAAATATAAATGGCAAAAACACAATAAGGGTAATGTTTTAACAACTTTTAATTAACTGATCATTGCAGCTACAAAACACAATAATATTAACACTTTTTTTTTTAAAGTTATTTAAAATGTTTTTTAAAGGGATAGTTCCCCAAAAATGAAAATTATGTAATTATTTACTTACCATCATGTTGGTCCAAACCTGTATGAGCTTCTTTCTTCTGCTGACAAAGGATGATATTCTGAAGAATGTTTGTAACCAAACAGTTTTGGGGCTCTACTTACTTCCTTAATATTTTCCTACCATGGAAGTGGACAGCAATTGTTTACAAACATTCTTCACAATACCTTTTTGTGTTCAGCAGAATAAAGGAGCTCATTCAGGTTTGGATCAACTTGATGGCAATTAAATAATACAACATTTTTATTTTTGGCTGAAGTAACAGAAAACAATCAAGTGGCAATATAGTGACAACTACTTTAATTCTGAACTTTTTAAAATTTTTTGCTGATGCAGTTCGGAGCTCTGCCATTTTGCAGTTCAAGGCTGTACCAATTTGGCCAGAAGTGGATCATCATCACAGCATCTTAAAAAAAAATGCAGACAATTAAGTTAGAAGCACATTAATCCTAAAAAGGGCAAGACAGTGAAGAGAAATCAGAAAATGAATTCATTGCTATTTTCCATCCTCTTAGGACACAAATAATACAATTTCATGACTTTTTTTTTTTTTTTTTTTATTAAAAGCAACCTTCACGTCAGCACTGCATAGAAATTACTATTTGTGAGAAACATTTAGGATTCTTTAGGGCGCACATCATATAAATGTCATCATAAAGTAATACTATCTTATAAAATACATCATGTAAATGAAGTAAAACACTTACTTAAATACAGATTTTAAATTAGATACTTACTTCTAGTGTTTCCCTGTTGAAAGCGACCTCCACCTCAGCACTGCATAGCAATTTAGATCTATGAGAAATGTTTAGGTGCACACAGCATATTAATGTCATCATGAAGTAATATTACACATAATGTAAACAAAGTAAAACACTTACTTTTGTCATTTACCTTGATAAAACCAACTTTCCCGTCTGCTCCACGTTGTGATTGAAAGGAAAATATCTCTCTGAGAAAAAGTTCAGGAGAGCACAGCACATAAATATCACTATAAATCCATATGATGTTATAAAATACAAATTTTAAATGAGATAAAACACTTACTTCTAGTGTTTCCCTGTTAAAAGCGACCTCCACCTCAGCACTGCACAGCAATTCAGATCTCTGAGAAATGTTTAGGTGCACACAGCATATTAATATCATCAAAAAGTAATATTACATATAATATAAACACTTACTTTTGGCATTTTCCTTGATAAAACCAACCTTCCCGTCTGCTCCACGTTGTGATTGAAAGAAAATATCTCTCTGAGAAAAAGTTTAGGAGAGAACGGCACATAAATATCACTATAAATCAATATGACGTTATGAAATACATATTTTAAATAAGATAAAACATCTACTTCTTGTGTTTTTACCTGTTGAAAGCGACCTCTACGTCAGCACTGCATAGCAATTCAGATCTCTGAGAAATGTTTAGGTGCACACAGCATATTAATATCATCAAAAAGTAATATTACATATAATGTAAACACTTACTTTGGGCATTTTCCTTGATAAAACCAACTTTCCCGTCTGCTCCGCATCGTGATTGAAAGAAAATATCTCTCTGAGTAAAAGTTCAGGAGAGCACAGCACATAAATATCACTATAAATCAATATGACGTTATAAAATACAAATTTAATAAATGATATAAAACACTTACTTTCCCTGTTAAAATGATCTCTACATCAGCACTGCATAGCAATTGAGACCTGTGAGAAACGTTTAAGTGTACACAACATATTAATGTGGTCATATATATATATATATATATATATATATATATATATATATATATATATATATATATATATATATATAATGTAAATGAGGTAAAACACTTACTTTCTGTGTTTTCCTTGATAAAACTAACTTCCCTGTCTGCTCCGCATCGTGAGTGAAAGAAAATATTGCTCTGAGAAACAGTTTGAACACATAAATTCACATAAATTTCGCTATAAATAAATATGACCTTATAAAATACATATTTTAAATGAGATAAAACACTTACTTTCCCTGTTAAAAATGACCTCTACGTCAGCACTGCGTAGCAATTGAGAGCTGTGAGAAACGTTTATGTTGGTTTAGAAGCATACAGCTATAAAATACATATTTTAAATGAGGCAAAACACTTACTACTTATGTTTCCCTGTTAAAAGCGACCTCCACGTCAACACTGCACAACAATTCAAATATGTGAGAAACGTTTAGGCTTGTTTAGGCACGCACTGCGTAGTGTTCATATCCTTATAAAGTAATATTATCTTATAAAACACATCGCAATTGAGGTAAAACAGTTACTTTCGGTGTTTCCTTGATAAATACCCTGTCTGCTCCGCATCGCGAGTGAAAGGAAATAACGTTAACGTTATCTCTCTGAGAATTAGTTTAGGAGTACACAGCTCTCGTCTGTTCCGCATCGCGAGTGGAAAAAAATGTCTTTGAGAAAAGTTGAGCGGCATACAGCACATTAATATCATTATACAACGATATGATATTACAAAACACATTTTGTGCGTAAGATTAAACACTTTATTTAGTTGTTTCCCATCCTCATATTCAAACATTCATAGACAAGTATCTGCCCATTAAAATCCAAGCAGCGACTTTTTTTTGTTATTCAAGACATGGTCAGTGTTACTTCAAGAAGAATTAAAAAAAAAAACAAAAAAAAAACAATAAGCTGTGTATTGTATGACATTAAAAATTGAGGCTTTTTTCTTAGCTGCTTTCATGGCTATCTATATGATCAAATTGTTTCATAACTCATACAAATAAAATTAAAAAAAAAAAAAAAAAAGGTCATCCACATGTTTGTACATGTTCTTTATCATATATGGCTCATTCAAACAGTATTATGACAAATATGTACATATATGTTCACATATATTGACTATCGTTTTATATATATGTTCATATATGGCCATATATCACATTTCTATATGGGTAGTGTAGAGGACAGTGTTTGTGTGTTTTATTCTTCATTTAATTCTTTAAATGACCACTGAATATTGTTATATGCTGTATAGTTGTTTCATTTCACACTCATTTTCCAGCTTGCATTTTCTCTGTCAGCATTGCAAATTTCTAAATGAATAAATAAAAATAGGTTTTAAAAATAGGTTTATTTTGTTTAAAAGTCTTATAATTGTATATGGTGGCAAGGGGGGCTTTTACACTACACACGCACCAGCCTGGGGCAAAGGAACATAGTATTGATTCAAATACTTAAATACTTCAGCTAAAATGTTGTTGTTATTTTTTAATGTTTTTTGTTTGTTTTTTTTTTGTTTTGTTTTTTTTAATGACAATACTTGTTTAAAACAACCAGTTTAACAATGTCTGTACTATTTTTCACCTATTTTGATAAATAAAATAATTCATTTTTGTTCAATAAATATACTGTAATTAAAATATATTAATATAAAAATATATTTTAAAATATAAAATAAAAATAATTTAAAAAGTAAAGATTCTGTAAGCATTGAAGGAGATCCTGTAATGATTTTTTATTATTATTATATAATGTGATTAATATCATATTTATGATAGCTTCATTATAAACATGGTGATGATCTCGAAGGTGGACACCAAACTTAAAGGGGTGGTTTACTGGCTTATGGTGTGCACTCTAACACGTGTTCATGCTTCGTTTTTGGTAATGGCATTATTTTTCTCATATGTTACCTTGATTCTACACCACTTTTCTTTTCTCCTAAAAACAGTCTGTTAACTTCCTGGTTCCTCCTTCAGAAATTTGCAGTGGGCTCAGATTGGTTAGCTGGCTCAGTGTGTTGTGATTTGCTAACTGTTTAGGGCATGTTGTCTAGAAACCTCACATCTCTACCATACAGTGATCGCTACTGACTGTATAGTACGGTTAGTTTTGTCTTTGTAGAACAAGTGTAGCCAAATATCTGTCACCAGAACTACAAGCCTATTACAAAGACTAACCATGGCTTTACTACAGTGACCAAATCAAACACACCATATTTAGCATGTCTGTAGCTAAACAAGCATAACAGCTATAATCAGAAAATAGCTGACACTGATCACATAAACACCAACAAACACCAACATTCAAAGTTTGCTGGTGGGATTAAAAAGAGTTTTGTAGTAGTTTGTAGGTATTTGACAGATAAGTTTGACTTAGCATTTTGCTAAATGGCTAGCAGAGCCAAACATTGTTGCCCTTTGTTGAAATCATTGCTACCACATAAAATGGCCACAACCCCTCTGTTGAAAAACTGTTGTTTTAATTGTCTTAAACAAAACTGAAAATCGTTCAGACATTTGTCTCAAAATATATGATTTTAGCTGTTCTCATTTGCTACTTAAATCTACAATGTTTTAGGAAACAGAAGATATTAGATCAAGTAAGCACAGAATCAACTTGTGCTGCTGCCTGTGATCATGTCAATGATTAGCCAAATTTGCATATGTGTCTTGAAAACACCATATTTTGGAAAGTGCTATGCCAAGTTTTTGTGCCATCTAGTGGTTTAGAGAAAAATAAAATAAAAGGCACCTTTAACCCCATCGTACCCTACCTGGGGAAAGCTATTAGTAATGACATTAATCTCTGAAATAAAAAATAATTATAAATTATAATATGTAATCAGCACACAGCTAAACATGAATGACGCCTCAGTTTAATAAGAACCACTGCTGTCTGCATGTCTGTCCACCAGATGTCACTGTCTCTAAAAAAATGTGATGCACTTAAGAAACACTTTATTAAACTCTTAAACAGTTAAAAACATTAAATATTATGATTCTGGAATAAACCTTTTGAATGATAGCAAAAATCAGTCAAATAATGTTTTCTGTGATGAGTTTTTGTTTGCATGTGTCTGTTCTGTCTGTGAGTTCTGCATGTTCATTTGAAGCATGTGTGAAATATTAGTTTCACTTCCCTCTTTATTAACCCTCTCTCTCTCTCTCTCTCTCTCTCTCTCTCTCTCTCTCTCTCTCTCTCTCTCTCTCTCTCTCTCTCTCTCTCTCTCTCTCTCTCTCTCTCAGAGGAAGTGGGCGTCTCTGTCACATTCATCAGTTCATGTTAAACATGTAACCAGGAAAAAAACACTCAGAGCTCATCTGAACACACATCGAGAGCTTCAGAAGAACTGAATCTACTGACAACAGAGAAGATCATTGAATAAGAGAAGAATGAAGATCATCTGGACTTTCACTCTGCTGATGATTCCTGGTAAGAATCCAACAATCTACTATCACAATCACATTAGTCAGTGAACAGCACCGAAAACATCCCGGATTTGCAACATGTCTTTAACTTAGGTTCATGTTGTCTACGAAATGTAAAGTTTATCTCTATTCAGTCCCATGAATATATTAGTGTTGTATTAAGATCCTGTTTTGTTGTAGGTGTTGTGAGCTCCATCAGTGTGACAGGATATTCAGGAGGAGTCGTCATCATCACATGGAGATATGATAGAAAATATACAGCAAATGCAAAGTATTTTTGTAAAGGACAGAAGCCAAAAATACCACAGACTAAATGGTGCTCTGACCTCATCAGGACTGAAGAGAAAGAGAAATGGGTTTATGATAAAAGATTCTCTCTGTATGACGACACAAGTGCAGCAGTTTTCACTGTGACCATCAGAGATCTGAGTGAACAGGATTCTGGGACGTACCAGTGTGCATCTGATATCTCTTGGATTGGAGATTCCTACACTGAAGTGAAGTTGAATGTTTTAACAGGTGAGTAACTGAAAGCCTCAAACCCATGATGATCCACAACATCACCACACTCAACACTGACTGTAATTACTATGATTTACTCATGTAATAAAAAAAAAAAAACACCAGAACATCAAATAACCATGGCAAATATAATGTATTTTTATCTTGCAATATCAGATCTACACTCAACATAACAAATGTCATAATTAAGTGCAAAAAGACAAATTATCTATACTGAAGAGGCAGAGAGTGTGTATTTTGTGTGTGTGTGTGTGTGTTGTGTTTTTTTTTTGTTTTTTTGTTTTTGTTTTTTAGAATGTAAAAATGCAGAAAGTTTTCTGTGAGAAGCAGGTTTAGGTTTAGGGTTTTTTTAAACATTACTCGGAGGCCCCCCAACCCTGGTGTGTCTCATAAGGGCGACATACAAAACATGCAGTGCTGGGGGCTCCAGGACAGGTTTGAAAACCACTGGTTTAGATAGATAGAATATACAGTTTGTACAGTATAAAAACTATTATGTCTATGGAGAGTCCCCACAAGGATGGCAAACCAGACGTGTGTGTCTTTCACTGTGTCAGTGAAAGATGATGAAGTACCGTTCTTTACAAGAATGATGAAGAACATCAAACTTGATGGACAATTCACCATTCATAATGGCAGTTCTGCAGATTTTTTGCATTTGTTCATTAAAGAGCTGAATGTGAATGATTCTGGAGAATATAAAATTATGGTTAAAGTTTCTGAAGACCACAGATTTTTCTCTAAACTGAACTTAAATATTGAGGATGGTGAGCTGCTTTTATTCATTTATGCATTATTTGACATAATTCATGAATCTGTTGTTTAATTCTAACATTGCTGCACTTGATTTGTTTCTCCAACAGCTGATTGTTGTGAGAAGAGCATCAGTCTATCAGCTGCTGCAGGAGGATCTGTGAACATCAGCTGCAAATACCCACAATCCCGCAGCGCTGATGTCAAGTTTGTCTGCAGGAGATCTGGATCTGATCTCTGTGCTGAAGAGACGTCTGTGAAGGAGAACAGAAGATGGAGCGCTGAGGGACAGATCCAGCTGTATGATGACAGAGAGCAGCAGCTCCTGACGGGAACCATCAGTCATGTGACTCAACAACATTCAGCTGAATACTGGTGTGGAGTTCAGTCTGATCAAGGACACAAGAGCTTCATCACACGAGTCCTCATCAACTTTACTGGTCAGTACTGATGAAAAACAAACCAGCATCTGTTATTATTTTATTCTAGCTCTAAACAGTTTTAAGATGCTCAAATGAACAAGTTGGCAGTTTGTGGATTTGTGTGTCAGCAAACATGTCTAATGGGTCAGTAATGTGTTAAAAACATCAGCATCTTGAAAGGAAGTGAATCATCTGTGAGTGAGAAATAACCACATGTACCACTCCATCTTACTACCACTGGCTTTACTATGTTTTAGAGGCAAACAGTCACAGAATATCTATATCAACATCATCATTACCATCATCATCATCGTTTTCCTCATCAGCTGAATCTCCACTGATCACATCTTCATCTCCTGTAACAGGTACAAACTCACTGATTTCTGTCAGTCGGTCAGTTTTGACTCTTCAGAGTGATTGAGTGAGTCTGTGGTGTTTTCAGGCTCTTCTCTGATCATCAGTGTGTCTGTGCTTCTGCTTCTGATCATCACTGTGATTCTGTTAGTGATCGTGACTCTGTGGAGGAGGCGTCAGTAAAACTCCTGTTTCATTTACACTCTTAAATATTCTTTAAAATTGTCAGTTTTTCCACATTACTCAAACTGGAAGATTTTGTTAACCTGTTTTTTTTTGACAGTTGCTGGTTCCTCATCCAAAACATCTCACACGACACCAGCAATCAGTGACGCGGTTAGTAGAATTACTGTGACTCAAAAAAGATTTTTGTTCTGATCAAACGTAAGAACCAATTACAGTACCTTCATCCTCAGGTTTCTGATTATCATTGTGAGTATGAGGAGATTGAAGTTTATCACAGACAATTACCCACAAACCCCTCTGATTCTACCAATACAGTCTATGCTACTCCACAATTACCCACAAACCCCTCTGATTCTACCAATTCAGTCTATGCTACTCCAGAATAACCCATAAACCCCTCTGAATCTTCTAACCAAGTTTACACTATGCTTTAACATCACAGACGTCCACGTCTCTCAGTCATTAATGTCTATCATTACATGCAGTTATGAGTCAGTGATTACAGTAAACACATGTAGTTATTGACTCTTTCAGTTTATTTCCCCAGTCAAAACCAGTGCACCTTTGTCATTTTCTAAATATGCCTAAATGGTGTGTATTTTTGTATATGTATGAATGAAATAAAAGATGATTGTTCTTTATATACAGTGTTATTATTTTAACATGAAATCACATTAGCAACAAATGTGTGTTGTTTTCTTACAAACCCAGAAGCAGCAGAGTATGTCTGTTCATATAAACTGCATTATGGTTTGATTTAAATTTCAGTTACATGCTGTTGAAGTTCAATTACGTTATAATATGCTTTATGAGCTGTAATATCATCTGCTGTACTGACTGAGACTGTGATTGTGTTTGTGTTTGTGTTGAAATAAGCTGCTGTCCGTGGTGCTGAACATCATCTGAACACCAGAGGGAGCGGCTTCACTCTCAGTTCTCAACACTTTCATTTTTCCTTTGATTGTTTCGCTTTGGTTTCAGTGTGATGTGTTTGATATTTGTATGCTGATGCCCATGTGGAGACCAGATTCACTGAAGGAGCTAAAAGAGTAAAAGAGTCATTCAAACAAAGATACGATGAGTTTTATTCAACTGATGGCTGGTTTTAAATAGGAACCTAAATAATGAGTGTAAAAACACGGGTAATTTTGAATTGCAATTATCTCAGTGTAATATATACCAATAATAATTAATCATTCAGATACGTGCACAGTTACCATAGAAAGTCCTGCTGTTTGTTTGTGTGTCGTCAGATACAGATTTTTTTCTCTCCCTCTCTCACTTCCCACTTTATTCCCTCTCCCTCTCTATCTGTGGCAAAAACAGAGGAAGTGGACATTCAGCAGTTTATTTTGAAGACGTGACCAGGAAGGGGGGGGGCGATCTCACAGCCGTCACCATGGTAACCCGGGACGGAACCACAATCGCCGTCCCCGAGCAATAGGGCCACACCGGGCGACACGTCAGATGGCAAAGAGATGCATTTTTCCTTCCTTTCCAAGTATCAACATGGACGTATTTGCGACCGTTCGCAAATGGCGGATGGCGAAGTATGATTGGTCAGATCACCTGTCAATCAAGCTCCCTGCTGCGCAGTGTAAGTTACCTCAGTTGCTCATTTCGGTTAATTTTCCCAGCCGACAACCGCAAATCATTGTCCGATTATTAACCGTTAACTGATAAGATGGTAAGTTAACACTTTTCAATAAGGTTCATTCAGCGCTGCCGCTCCCACCACGCGCATCACGCACTGTGCGTAGGGTACCGAGTGCTGAGGGGGCACCAAAAAATAGTCTAATGAAAAATCAATAATTATATTTTAATTATTATATTAAATATATAGCTCACTGAATCTGATGGCCGCAAATAGTTTCTCCCGGAATCTAGAGCGAGGGAGTGAGTGCGCCCGCGAGACAGAGACTGTGCTCCAAACCGCGTAGCGCGTGCATGACGAGAGAGAGCAAGAGACCGCGCGTGTGTGCCTCATGAAGCACATGTAAGACAAACTCTACATTATCCCGCTTATTACATGGCTACCTACAAAATAAATCAATAATTTGACACAAAATATTGATTTTAAAAGGAGTTTATTGATTTAAAAACGATTTATATTGCTTCCGCTAAAGAAAATAGTCCGTCTCACTTCTCGTTCTCAAGTAGAAGTACAGATACTTGTGTTAAAAAATACTCTGGTAAAAGTAGAAGTACTGATTTAACTTCTTTACTTAAGTAAAAGTAGCCATGCGAATGATAACCATTTTTTTTTTATGCAAAGCTAACGTTACCTGGACCACACAAATGCTAGAGTGCAAGCTGAGAAACCTAAGTGGATATGGAAAAAAAGTTTCTTTATAAGCCATTGCCTACATTTTAAATGGATGTCTGCAAAATAGGCCTAAAACATCACATAGCCTATATGATTATTGTGACAGAGACTGGGACTCCAGGTTAATGAGATTCTGACTGAGTAGCAAGATATGAATTCAATCGTGAATTCAACTGTGATTCTGTGAGAATTGAATTCACAGACCGTCTTAGTATATTTTCCTGCTTTTTTGTCCTTAGCCAATCACATGCCTGAAGAACTGAATTACTAACACAAGAGAAGATCATTGAATATGAGAGAAACATGAAGATCATCTGGACTTTCACTCTGCTGATGATTCCTGGTAAGAATCTGACAAAACTTTTGAAAGCATTTCAATGTTTGTCACGTTTAAGTTTCATTATCAATATATACATGTTGTATTAAGATCCTGGTTTGTTGTAGGTGTCGTGAGTTCCATAAGTGTGACAGGATATTCAGGCAGAGAAATCATCATCACATGTAAATATGATAGAGAATATACAGCAAATGAAAAGTATTTTTGTAAAGGTCAGTGGAGTACGATTTGCTCTGACCTCATCAAGACTGAAGAGAAAAATAAAGCAGCTCATTCTGGAAGATTCTCTCTGTATGACGACACAAGAGCAGCAGTTTTCACTGTGACCATCAGAGATCTGAGTGAACAGGATTCTGGGACGTACCAGTGTGGAGTTGATAAATCTGGACAACTAGATTCCTACACTGAAGTGAATCTGAACATTATAACAGGTGAGTAACTGAGACTCTCAAACTCATGATGATCTCCACAACATCACCACACTATAATTCATTCAAATAAACAATGAAATAAATGTAATCCTTGTGCGCTATTTTATTTTACTTATGAAATCTCTAACAGCCTATATAAAATATTTAACCAGGATTAAGAAATTAACAGATAACTGTACTAACCTTTTTAATTAACATTTTGCCCAGAACATTATTCAGATTCAATTCAAAGCATGAATGACAGCTTTGTTCATTCTGGTATAGATTAATCCGCACCAAAATCATTGCTTACGTTTATTTGAAAATCTTCTTGAGAGTTTACAGTTGCTGAAAGGCATAAATCATCAGTTTGTGGTTCACTGTGTGTTTGTGGTTCATATGCCTGATCAATTGGTCAATAATGAATGAATTACAGCATCTGTGAGAAAAGTGAAGTAGAAACATTTTATTTTCCTGTTAGTGAATCTGTCATTTCTGTGATTTAGAGACAAACAATCATGGAACACAATCACCATCATCATCATCTTTCTCATCAGGTGAACCTCCACTGATCACATCTTCATCTCCTGTAACAGTTACAAACTCACTGATTTCTGTTTGTAAGTCGTTTTTGACTCTTCAGAGTGATTGAGTGAATCTGTGGTGTTTTCAGGCTCTTCTCTGATCATCAGTGTGTCTGTGCTTCTGCTTCTGATCATCACTGTGATTCTGTTAGTGATCGTGACTCTCTGGAGGTAGGCGTCAGTCACACAGTAAAACTACTTTTTATTTCTTTAAAAGACACTGGTCACACTGGTGCATTGACATTATATTTTTTTTTCCTCAAAATGACTTAATTAAAAACTCCTGCTGATACAATTATAAATGAGCAAAACAGAGACATTTGAGGCTGAGGTTTATATGATGTTTGTCTTTGACAGACGCTGATTCTGCATCCAAACGTTCTCATGCGACAAGTAGAAACAGTAATGCTGTTAGTACAATAACTGTGATTGGAAAATTATTTTTTGTTTTGATCAATATAAGATAAAGATTTCTAGAGCTGGTAATATTAATAAATATAAATGTTTTCTGTCTGCAGGCTTCTCACACTGGGGAGATGAAAGGCACTGACAAACAATTACCCACAAACCCCTTTGACACGTCTGAACACACTGGTGACTCTCAGATCTTGATCACATCTGCTGATGATCTGAATTACACCGTGGTGAATTTCCAGAAGAAAGCAGACTGTCCTGACAGTGTCAGTTTGAGGAATAATCAGGATTATATTGAATACGCTGCTGTCAATCATCACACTGCCTGACGAGCCACAGCAGAGAATGTGTGTCATAAACTGAAGGCCCCGGCGTCAAATGACACTTGTACTGTTTAAACAGATCACATTTAGCAAACAGACATTGAGTGTAATATCAAAGGAAAATGGTTTCCTCTAGACAAGTTTGTCTATTTCTTCCGCATCCAATACGTAAACATTTGCTACAGTTTGTCACTTGATTATTTAAAGTTTAAGACAATAATACGTAAATAAAAATGACCTGGTTCTTTTAACAGTTCCTGCCTTGCTTCTATTGATCTCTGTCTTTTTAAACTGGAGCATATAGATTCAATGTGAGGAAAAACGTTCATTGTCTAAATTAAAGGTGATGTGTATTTTATGTGACAATAGCATCATGAGCAAAACACTGTTTTCAGATGTTTCTTATGGAGGAAACTATGAAAAAAAAATCAATAATAATTGTGATATATAATCAAAGGATCAGCACACAGCTAAAGGTGAGTGAGACCTCATTTTAGAAATGCACACTGTGCTTATACAGTTACCATGGGAACCAGTGCTGTTGCTGCTTTCACTATCACTATCTGTGAAATGAATTTGATGCACAGAAGAAACATTTCATTAAACTCTTATAGACATTAAACATTACATCTCTGATAAAAATGTAAAACAGCCTTTGAAATATGATCATTTTGTGGAAATCTCTTTTGAAATAATACTTTATAATAATAATATAAAAATTTTATTTGCACAATAAAAAAAAATAGTTTCACTTTAGTCTTTATTGACTATCTCTCTATCAGAGGAAGTGGGCGTCTCTCACATTCTGCCGCTCATATTAAAGACGTGACCAGGAAACACTCAGAGCTCATCTGAACACACATCGAGAGCTTCAGAAAAACTGAATCTACTAACAACAGAGAAGATCATTGAATCAGAGAAGAATGAAGATCATCTGGACTTTCACTCTGCTGATGATTCCTGGTAAGAATCTGATCAAATCCTGATCCAACAATCACATTGATCAGAGTAAATCCCTAAAAAACAGCACAGATTTAATGAAGAAAGCCTTTAGCTTCAGAGAGTCTTTAGTTTTCAGACATTGTAGACAGTGTAGGCTCATCAACACATGAAACTGTTTTTAATGGTGCATTTGTTGCAGGTGTTGTGAGCTCCATCAGTGTGACAGGATATTCAGGAGGTGGAGTCAGAATCAAATGTGCATATGATGAAGGATATACAGCATATATAAAGTATTTTTGTAGAGGAGAGTGGTCAGTGTGTCCAGACCAAATCAAGACTGAAGAGAAAGATAAATGGGTTCATTCTGGAAGATTCTCTCTGTATGACGACACAAGAGCAGCAGTTTTCACTGTGATCATCAGAGATCTGAGTGAACAGGATTCTGACATCTACTACTGTGGAACTGAAAGAACTGGATATGATTTATACACTGAAGTGAATCTGAAAGTTTCAACAGGTGAGTAACTGAGACCCTCAAACCCATGATGATCTCCACAACATCACCACACTCAACACTGACTGTAATTACTGTAATCACAAGTGTATCTAACTAAAGATGCCATCAATAACCTTTTAATCTCCTGCTGTAACACTTTGAAAATAATCTTAAATAGTGCCAACAGCAAAGTGATATCCCAGCAGGCACACAGCGTCATAAGACAATACTTGGTTGCAATGTCGGGTGACCAAACTTCAAAGTAAATGTAACATCTAATGTCAATGTTCAATTGATGTCCAATACAGATGTCAGCTGATATTGATATTTTGTTATTTTTAGATTGTGTAACCAAAATCCAACGTTACGTCAATGTCAAATTGACATCAAATACTGATGTCAACCCAATTTTCATTCTCAACCAAAATGCAAAGTCTGTTCAGCATTATGGTCCAAAATCAACCTGACGTTATATTGAGGTACAGTGCCTCCTGGGATATGTGATATATGTATGTGAGAACAAACTGACAAATGATCAAAACAAGAGAAAAATACTGTTAGAAGCCAGTGATCAATGGACAGTGTGTGTGTGTGTCTGTGAATGATGTTCAAGTGTAATTTCTTTATATCACACTGATACCTGAGTTTGTGTTTAACAGGTCAAAAGATCAATAGTGTAACAGGATATTCAGGAAGAAATGTCATTATAAACTACAAATATGACATTAAACATATGAACCATAAGAAATATATCTGTAAAACCATAG
>NW_026127978.1:0-17500 GCF_022985175.1 Labeo rohita | reverse complement strand
TGTAATTAAAATATGTTAATATAAAAATATATTTTGAAAATGCAAAACAAAATATTCTGTAAGCGTTGAAGAGAACCCATAATTTAATATAGATTTACATTGATAACAAATGATTTTTTTTTATTATATGATATGATTAATATCATAATTGTAAATATGATAGCTTCATTATAAACATGGTGATTATCTCTAATGTGGACACCCAGCTTAAAGGGGTGGTCTACCGGCTTCAATTTTGGCTTTACTACCAGTGTTGGGGAAAGTTACTTTTAAAAGTAATGCATTAAAATTTTGCGCTACTCCACAAAAAAAATAACTAATTACGTTACTTAGTTACTTTTTATTGAAAGTTATGTGTTACGTTACTTTTGCGTTACTTTTTAAATCTGGGCAGGGCTTGCTTCTTTGTTTTTAATATAAAACATTTCTAATGTAAAAGCCCTTTTACATCAAAAATGAAATGAATTCACCTCAGGCTGAAAGAAAAGTTCATTTATGCAGGAGATCACTCTTCAGCTATAAGAAATGAAGCACAACTGTTAATTAATCTAAAGTAATTTTTGCTTATTAGTATGGTTGAATTGCATCATCAAAGGTCAGAAGCAAAAACACATTAATAAAATGGTATTAAATACATAAAGGATATTTGTTTTATTTAACATATTTACTTATTGCAGGGTTGCATCATTTTGAGTTTGCATTTCACTGTTTTTATTCATTTTGAGGAATACTGAATCTGTTTTTTGTGAGTGAGATGAATTAATGCATATTCACATTTAGTCTAGAATACAGTAATATAATGTTTACTCCTAATTTCCCGACAAGAGACTTGTCAATCAATAAATGAGGAAAAAAGTACCTGGCGTTACTTATTTGAAAAAGTAACTCAGATATTTTCTTAGAAATTCAAAAGTAATGCGTTACTTTACTAGTTACTTGAAAAAGTAATATTATTACGCAACTCGCGTTACTTGTAATGCGTTACTCCCAACACTGATTACTACAGTGACCAAATCAAACACAGAACCATATTTAGCGTGTCTGTAGCTAAACAAGCATAAAAGCTATAATCAGAAAATAGCTGACACTGATCACATGAACACCAACAAACACCAACATTCAAAGTTTGCTAGTGGGATAAAAAGAGCTTTTTAGTAGTTTGTAGGTATTTGACAGATAAGTATGAATTATCTGCTAAATGACCAGCAGAGCCAAACATCACTGCTGTTTGTTTACATCTTTGCTACAACATAAAATGGCCCAACCGCTCTGTTCAAAAACCATTAAGACATTTGTCTCAAAATATATGATTTTAGCTGTTCTCAATTGCTACTTAAATCTACAATGTTTTAGGAAACAGAAAATATTAGATCAAGTAAGCACAGAATCAACTTGTGCCAATTATGCATGTGCATCCTGAAAACATCATATTTTGGAAAGTGCTATGCCAAGTTTTTGTGCCATCTAGTGGTTTAAAGAAAAAATAAAAGGTGCCTTTAACCCCATCATACCCCTGCTTGGCGATATCTATTAGTAATGACATTGATCTCTGAAATGATTATGACAATAATGATAAATTATTATATGTAATCAGCACACAGCTGAAGATGAATGACACCCAGAACTGCTGCATGTCTGTCCACCAGATGTCACTGTCTGTAAACTCAATGTGATGCTCTTAAGAAACACTTTATTAAACTACTAAACAGTTAAAAACATTAACTATTATGACTCTAAAAATAAACCTTTTGAATGAAAGTGAAAATCAGTCAAATAATGTTTTCTGTGATGAGTTTTTGTTTGCATGTGTCTGTTCTGTCTGTGAGTTCTGCATGTTCATTTGAAGCATGTGTGAAATATTAGTTTCACTTCCCTCTTCATTAACCATTTCTCTCTCTCTCTCTCTCTCTCTGTACTGAGCGAGTGGGCGGAGGCGTGAGTGCTCCTTTTCTATCCTTTTTTCTAACTTTTTTATGTTGTTTTTTGTTTTTGTTTTTGGATATTTGCTGGTATCTTAGTGGTGTGCATTAAGCGAGCTAGTTTGTGCGGCGGCGGCGGCCACCGGTCTCTGCACCGGGAGTCATGTCGGCGCGTGGAGCTGCAGGTGTGGGGCTGGAGGCACTCACACGCCGGCACGCGTGCAAACTGTGTCCGACCATAGACTGCTCTGTGGAGGACTGCATGTTGGCAGTCGGAGAAATAGTAGGTTATGATAGTATTAAATCTGCATCTAGGATGAACAATGGGGTTGTGATTTTTGTTGACAGTGTAGATAAAGTTGCAACGATTGTTGAACAAGGTGTAGTAGTTAAAGACACGTTTGTTCAAGCAGTGCCGCTTGTTAGTCCCGCGAAAAGGATTGTTTTGTCAGAAGTTCTTCCATTTATCGGAAATGAAATGTTAGCGAGAGAACTTTCGAGACATGGGCAGCTAATGTCGCCGATTAGAACAATTTCTCTCGGATGCAAATCTCCGCAATTAAAGCATGTGGTTTAATTTAGAAGACAAGTCTTTATGATCCTAAAAGATAATGAAGAGTTAAATTTGGTGCTCAAGTTTAGAGTGGAGGATTATGATTACAGTGTGTATGTTTCCTCAGAAAAAAATGAAATGTTTTGGATGCGGAATCGAGGGTCATCCCATTCGTTCTTGTCCAGAATACTGAAAATATAAATAGGAATGTAGAACAAGGTGAGTCAAACAAATCTCAAGAAAAAGATAAGTCCAGTGACACTCAGAGACATGTTTTGAGCAAAGCAAATACAGCTCAAAGGAAAAAAAAAAAAACAACATGAACAAAATGTTTCTCAGGGACAAAAAATAAATCAAGCTCAAGGAGTAGAACAGGATTTATTAGAAAATCACAAAAAACAGATAAATGTTCCAAATCTCAAAAGGAGAAATTAAGTGAACAGAATGATCCTCATGATGAGAAACAGATTGAGCCTACTGAAAATCAGGGACTAAAACAGAAGGAATTAAGTGTTCTTCAGGAAAACGATCAAAATGTTTCAGATAAAGGGAAGAGGACAAGCAATGGTCAGCTTTTTAGCTTAGCTGAGAACAACCCACAGGAGTCTGAAACGGAGAGAGAAGTCTTCTCTGGTGCTCAGAAGGACATGGAGAGGGCAGGGTGCCCTGTGGTTGATGATAGTGAGATGCTTGTTGATGATACCTCGATCAAAGACAATGAAAGAAAGAAAATTTGGAGATGGGGGTCAGTTTTCTGTTAAAATGAAGAAATTTCCTCTTCAAGAGAGCTCACAATCATTAGATAGTGATGTTGCGGTGGACTCTGATGAAGGCTCTTTAGCCTCTTCACAGTCATTATCCCAAATTAAAGGTGGATACACTATGGCGAGCATCAGGAATTTCCTAAAGAATACTAAAGGAGCAAGAAATATAAAAATTGAGACTTTTCCTGATTTACAACTTTTTATTGATTCAGTTAGGAGTTGTCAAAAACAAACTGAAAATGGAGGCGAATCCTTCACTGATCAAGAGTTTTATCGCTTAAAGAAACTTGTTCTGAAGGCTAAGAGACAATTAGAGGATGGCGATTATGTGTAATTTTTCTTATTTGTTTTTGTTTGGTTTTGTTTGTTTTTTTTTTGTTTTGTTTTGTTTTATGAGTGAGTTAAAATTAGGCAGTCTGAATTTAAACAGAGCTAGAGATGAAAGAAAAAGGGCTTTGTTTTTCAGACTGTGTTCCCTTAAAAAATTGGCTGTTATTTTTGTACAGGAGACACACAGCACTGTTGAAAATGAAGTTGATTGGACGAGATAATGGGAGGGTAATGTTTTCTTGAGTCATAATACGAGTAATAGTTGTGGAGTGGGGATTCTCTTTTCTAAAAGTTTTATTCCCCAGTCTGTTGAGTGTGTAGAGTTTATTAAGGGTCGATTGTTAAAAATCAGAGCAGTGTGTGAAAATGTATCTTTTGTTTTTATCACTGTATATGCTCCAGTTGTTGGTGCAGAAAGATTGCCTTTCCTAGACATTTTAAGTGATATTATTAAAGACTGTAGTAATGATGAATTTTTATTTATAGGTGGGGATTGGAAGTGCACAGTAAATAGATTAGACAGAAATCATGTGGAGCCGCACTTGGCCTCTCGCAGTCGATTAAATCAACTGTTAGAAACTCATGAATTGTATGATATCTGGAGAAGCGTAAATGGCAATCAAAGTCAGTACACTTGGACACACTGTAAAAACAGTTTATTGTCTATGGCTAGACTTGATCATTTTTATTGTTTTAAACACCATTCTAATGTTGTTAAAAACTGAAGAAAGAAATGAGTTTACGTCCTTGCAGCAGTGGTGTGACTTGGGAAAAGTTAAAATAAAACAGTTGTGCCAGCAGTATAACTGCAATGTAACCAAAGTGTTAATGAATTCAGTGAAGGAACTGGAATCTGAAGTACAGAAACTTCAGGCTCAAGTAGAGACGACTCAAGATCAACATGTTCTTGAAGCTCTTGAGATTAAGAAATCCATTTTAGATAACCTGCTACGAGTATCAGCGCAAGGCGCATTAATTAGATCCCGTTTTAAGAATATAATGAAAATGGATGTTCCTTTGCTTTTTTTTTTTTTTTTTGACTGGAGAAGAAGAATGGTCAAAATAGACTTCAGAGTTTAAAATCTGATTTGGGGTGTTTGTTGTCTGATCATACAGCCATTCGTAAATATGCTGTTAGTTTTTATAGTAGTTTATTTAAATCTGAGCATCAAGATGAGCAATAGCTCAGAGTTTTTATACTGGACTTCTCCAGGTCAAAGAAGAGGATCATGCAATGTAGGAAGCAGATATCTCTATGGATGAACTTTATGCAGCTTTGCAAAGTATGCAGAGCAAAAAAGCCCCAGGTTTAGATGGATTACCAGTCGATTTTTATACATTTTTTTGGTCTGTGATTGGAGAGGATCTTTTGTCTGTTCTGAACAATAGTTTATTAAACAAACGTTTGCCTTTAAGTTGTAGAAGGGCTGTACTTACACTGCTGCCAAAAAAAGGTGACTTGCAACTTATAAAAAACTGGAGGCCAGTGTCTTTACGTTGTACTGATTATAAACTACTTTCCAAAGTACTGGCAAGCAGACTTACTAAAGAAATGGATCAAATTATTGGCCCTGA
The DNA here is from genome assembly GCF_022985175.1 of Labeo rohita. Lineage (NCBI taxonomy): Eukaryota > Metazoa > Chordata > Actinopteri > Cypriniformes > Cyprinidae > Labeo > Labeo rohita. Next base: position 12,359 of record NW_026127978.1, on the reverse strand, counting down.
TCAGACTTATTGTGTTCCTGGCAGGTTGATTTCTGATAATATTGTGCTTATTCGGGATCTTTTAGAAGTTGCTAAGCTTTTTGATCTCAATATTGGATTGGTCTCTATTGATCAAGAGAAAGCGTTTGACCGAGTTGAGCAGAAATATTTATGGGAAACAATGGTTGCTTTTGGTTTTACTTCTGGATTTATCAACAAAATAAAAAGGCTGTATTGTAATGTTCAGAGTGTTTTAAAGATCAATGGCGTTTTGAGTGCTCCCTTTCAGGTCCAGCAAGGAATTAGACAGGGTTGTCCCCTGTCTGGAATGCTTTATTCTCTGGCTTTTGAACCTCTAGTACAGAAACTCAGATCTGTTTTACAAGGTGTAATTTTACCAGGTTCTAACATACCGTTAAAGTTATCTGCATATGCAGATGATTTGGTCGTCATAGTTGATAACCAGAAAGATACTGATATGTTAATGGATATTATAGATCAATATTGCATGATTTCTGCAGCCAGAGTAAACTGGAGTAAAAGTGAGGCTCTCAGTCTAGGTGTAACGGGGAATGAGAGGCGAGAGGCGAGCGGATCCATACGCGAGCTTTTATTAAAGGGGCGAGACAACGACATGGTCGTACAGGCAGGGTAAAAGCAGGAGCAGACAGGAATATCACAGGCAGTCGTAGAGAATAATCCAATAACGAAAGATAGTCCAAAAGGCAGGCTGCTAGACAGTCGAAAACGAGATAACCAGGCAGGAGAACAAAACACTGGGAACTAGGAACTAGGAACTAGGAAACGCTAAACTATGGGAAAACACTAACAACAATCTGTGACATGAACTGGGAAAGTCCGGGGCTTTATAGGAAGCCTGATTGGTCATGGGGGCTGACGCAATCAGTGCGGTGGAGGATGGGAGATGCAGTCCGAAGTGCAAAGTAACAGTCAGAGTGCAATGAAAAGGTGAGAGTGACATCTGGTGGTGAGCGGTCCGCAGAGCACCGACCAGATTCGTGACACTAGGAGGAGTGCTTGAAAAGACGCTCATGTTGCCGGCAGGTTTAATTTGGAAAACGGATGGGGGTATAAAGTATTTAGGTGTGTTTTTGGGTGAGGAGCCTTTTGTCCTTATAAACTGGGAAAATGTTCTTGAGAGGGTGAAGGGTTGTATTTCCAGATGGAAGTGGATTTTACCTAAGATGTCTTATAGAGGTTGGGTTTTGATTATTAATAATCTGATCTCATCTACTTTATGGCATCGTTTGTGGTGTGTCGATCCCCCTCCGGACTTGTTGCCAAAGGTCCAAACACTTCTTGTTGACTTTTTTTGGATTGTTTGCATTGGACGCTGCAAAGTGTATTATTTTTGCCAAAAGATGAAGGAGGACAAGGTTTAATTCATCTGAACAGCAGAGGGGCAACTTTTCGCTTTCAGTTTCTGCAGAGGTTTCTGTATGGTCCCACAGATTTGGTGTGGAGACCACTGGCATGTGCTATTCTGAAGAATCTGGGTGGATTTGGACTGGACAGAGCCTTGTTTCTAATGGAGCCAACACAGCTCAACACTTTGGGACTACCAAGCTTTTATCATGGACTATTTAAAGTATGGAGTCTGTTCATAAAGGAGAGGCCAGAGCCTCACAGCTCACTGTACTGGCTTTTTCAGGAGCCGGTTGTGCACGGGCCCTGTCTGAGTGCGGCCTGCCAGATAGGCCCCAGTCTACAGGGAAAACTCTGCAGGGCTAACATAGTGACTCTGGGACATGTAATTCAGTACACAGGAGCAGAGATGGATAATGCTCATTTGTTTGCCTCCCACCTAAGTGTGACCTCTGTTCGGGTAACTGATTCTTTGCTCAAAAAGTGGAAAGGAGCTTTAACGGTTTCTGAACAGTCATTATTGCACTCTTTCCGTGATGGTGTTTGTGAACCCTGTGTTGATGATCGTTTTCCTTTAGTGAACATTTTTCCAGATTTTAAGGACTGTAGTGGCCTTTTGTTAAAAATTGTTGATTCAAATGTATGTGCACATGACGCTGACAGAAAAGTAGTATATAGAATGCTGGTGAAGATTTTGAATAAGGAAAAGCTGAGTAAGAGAGCTGACACTCCATGGAGAGCCCACTCAGCTTTAACTGACGATGTTGGACCTGAGTGGAGGGCACTTTACAACCCCCATTGTTAAAGAAAGTGGCAGATTTACAGTGGAGGGTCCTTCATTCAGGTGTGGCTGTTAATTCTTTTGTTTCAGTTATGAACTCTGATGTTATTCATGATTGTACTTTTTGTACTTTTCGTGAGACTGTGTTTCATTGCTTTATGGATTGTTGTCATCTCATGCCTTTGTTTTCAATGTTAGAGTGTCTTTTTATTTCCTTTGGTATAGTTTTTTTCCAAGCAGTTGTTTATTTTACAGATACTCCCAGAAAAAGAGGGAACAATGCCAATTGTTCAGTTTTATTTTGGGAACAGCTAAGATGGCCATATACATGAGTAGACGAAACAAGATAGAAGGTTCCTTGGATGTCGATGTTGTGTGTATTTTTGTTAAAATATTAAAAGCACATATAAAAATTGATTTTAATTATTATAGATTGGTGAGTGATCTAGAAACACTTTCCAGTATATGGTGTTATAAGGATGTGCTCTGCTCTGTTATAGACGATAATTTAATCCTCAGTAAGTTGTTGTTAATGTGATGTTTTTTGAGAATTGCTAATTGTTTTATGTTTGTATAGTTGTAATAAAGTATTTGTAAATCTCAAATCTCTCTTTCTCTCTCTCTCTCTCTCAGAGGAAGTGGGCGTCTCTCTGTCACATTCATCAGTTCATGTTAAACATGTAACCAGGAAAGAAACACTCAGAGCTCATCTGAACACACATCGAGAGCTTCAGAAGAACTGAATCTACTAACAACAGAGAAGATCATTGAATAAGAGAAGAATGAAGATCATCTGGACTTTCACTCTGCTGATGATTCCTGGTAAGAATCCAACAATCTACTATCACAATCACATTAGTCAGTGAACAGCACTGAAAACAGCACAGATTTACAACAGGAAGAGAGTCTTTAACTTAAGTTCATGTTGTCTAAGAAATGTAAAAGTTTATCTCTATTCAGTCTCATGAATATATTAGTGTTGTATTAAGATGCTGGTTTGTTGTAGGTGTTGTGAGCTCCATCAGTGTGACAGGATATTCAGGAGGAGGAGTCATCATCACATGCAGATATAATAGAAAATATACAGACAATGCAAAGTATTTTTGTAGAGGACAGTTTCCAGGATGCTTTGATCTCATCAAGACTGAAGTGAAAGAGAAATGGGTTCATAAAGGAAGATTCTCTCTGTATGACGACACAAGTGCAGCAGTTTTCAATGTGACCATCAGAGATCTGAGTGAACAGGATTCTGGGACGTACAGGTGTGCAGTTGATATCTCTCGAGTACAGATTCCTACACTGAAGTGAATCTGAAAGTTTCAACAGGTGAGTAACTGAAACCCTCAAACCCATGATGATCTCCACAACATCACCACACTCAACACTGACTGTAATTACTATGATTTACTGATTTAATAAAAAAACACCAGAACATCAAATAACCTGTCCCAGTGGGGACTTAAACCTGAATACATGCACTAACATTTATTTATTTAATCCAAAACTAAAGGCAGGAACTCCAGTCACAACGCAGAAAAACGCTCATAAATGACAATATAAGAACCGAAATGTAAACATGCACAAAGTTTTCTGTGAGGAGCAGATTTAGGTATAGGGGTTTTCAAACCTGTCTTGGAGATCCCCCAACCCTGCACATTTTGTATGTCTCCCTCATCTAACACACCTGATTCAACTCATCCGCTCATTAGCAGAGAAAACATGAACTGGGTTTGTCTCATAAGGGTGACATACAAAACATGCAGTGCTGGGGGCTCCAGGACAGGTTTGAAACCCCCTGGTGTAGGGTGATAAAATGTACAGTTTGTACAGTATAAAAACTATTATGTGTATGGAGAGTCACCACAAGGATGGCAAACCAGACATGTGTGTGTTTCACTGTGTCAGTGAATGAAGATGAAGTACCACTCTTTATAAGAATGATGAAGAACATCATCATCACACTGATATCTGAGTTTGTGTTCAACAGGTCAAAAAATTAGTACAGTTACAGGATATTCTGGAGGAAACATCATTATAACCTACAAATATGAGAACAAACCTAAGGAGCCTTTGATAAACATCTGTAAAAGTGGAGCAGACCAATGTTTTAAACCAACAAGCACTAACAGAGCAGCAGAATGGAAACATGATGGACGATTCATCATTCATGATTGCAGTTCTGCAGGTTTTTTGCGTTTGTTCATTAAAGAGCTGAATGTGAATGATTCTGGAGAATATAAAATTATGGTTCAAGTTTCTGAAGACCACAGATTATTTTCTGAGTTTAACCTGGGCATCAGAGATGGTGAGCTGCTTTCATTCATTCCTGCATTTGTTTCTGTGGTGAATTGATGAATCTGTTGTTTAATTCTAACATTGCTGCACTTGATTTGTTTCTCCAACAGCTGATTGTTGTGAGAAGAGCATCAGTCTATCAGCCGCTGCAGGAGAATCTGTTAACATCAGCTGCAAATACCCACAATCCCACAGTGCTAATGTCAAGTTTGTCTGGAGGAGATCTGGATATGATCTCTGTGCTGAAGAGACGTCTGTGAAGGAGAACAGAAGATGGAGCGCTGAGGGACAGATCCAGCTGTATGATGACAGAGAGCAGCAGCTCCTGACAGGAACCATCAGTCATGTGACTCAACAACATTCAGCTGAATACTGGTGTGGAGTTCAGTCTGATCAAGGACACAAGAGCTTCATCACACGAGTCCTCATCAGCGTTACTGGTACGGATGATTTTCTCACTCATATTATTCAGAATATAATCAAAGTCACAGCTAGCTTCCATTCAGCAGATCACAGTGTGTCTTGTATCATGTTGCTTGAACATGCAAAGAAAGTGATCAGTGACTTTGTAAGTGAAATAATTATATTCAGACACCAATAGGTTAATTTTAGGTGTTCTGTCTGTTTAACAAAGCAAAACCACAAACTACAGTTGAAACAAGGAAGGGTCATTATAAAAACAAATCGCAGATCATGGTTGCAGTCTATGCAGTTAAAAGTACATTGTTTTGTGACTAATGTTGTTGTTCTGCTCAGTGAGAAACTGCACACAGAGTAAATCAATGGACTGTGTTTGTGTGTTTTATTCTTCACTTCATTCTGTATCTGCAGATCTGAATGTGTTTTGAAAGCCGCAGCAGTTTTTAGTTTTCTGTCTGATCATTTGGTGTTACTGCAGTGTTTGGTGTTGCAGCATTATTGTGCTCATTTGTACACAGTGTTACTGTAGTTTTTTTTTTTTTTTTTTTTTGTTTTAAATTAGTTTAAGTGTGTTAATCTGGATACAGTGTTAGTGCTGCTGTAAGTCATTTTACCAGTCTTGTACTATAGTTTGCTGCAGTTAAAGATGCTCATCCAGTAACTTGCTATTAACTGTATTATTCACTGAGAAACCACAGACGTCTTCTACAGAAACTCAAACAAACAGCTCACCATTTTGTTTTACTTCTGGGTGTCTCTGTATCAGCAGACATGAATTCTGGGTAGTGACTGTGAATGACATCAGTAACACTTTGATTTACCATTTAACACATTACAATGTACCATGAGAAAAAGAGATGTCAAGTTCTGTGTGTGAAAAGACAACCTTGAGAAATTCATTGTTTTGTTGCTTTATTTACAGATATTCCAAAAACACCTTTACCACCACCACCACCACCACCACCATCATCATCATCATCATCATCATCATCATCATCTCTTCTTCATTTTCATCATCAGTCAGAACTCCACTGATCACAGAAGTTTCCAAATCATCCCCATCTGGTTTCACAGCAGCAGGTGCTGAAATAGACACATGTGATTCATGGTGTAGCTTGTGAGCAGCTCTGACGCCCCTAGTGGCTGAAAGATATTACTAAACATAAAAAAAAAAGAATTTCTGCTCTAAAATTAATGTATTTTAATACATTTAAAATTTAATATGTCTAATAATATTAATAATAACAATAATACAGCCATTCTCCTTATGTCATTATTGACATATTTAGCTAAATTTGTATTTTGTAGCCCATCAAGACAACAGCAAGTGTTTGTGTTGAATAAATTGACTTTTGACTTCCAGTGACTCAAACACTTTTCATGGTTTCAGAAATAAAATGTAGAACTGCATGGGAAACATCCTCAAAAATCTCATAATTTTGTGCTTAAAAAGTGTGTTTAGGACAAAGTGAATCAATTACTATTTACAAACTCAAGCTACGCCCATGATCTGATCTGATATTTAGCTCAGAGTGATCAGATTGATTGATGTGATTGTTTCTCCTGTATTTCCAGGTTCTTCTCTGATCATTCCTCTGGTTCTGGTTCTTGTTCTTCTGGCTCTGATCATCACTGGTCTCTTATTACTGTTTCTCTTTAAGAAGCATCAGTCCCGAGGTAAAACTCTTTCTCAATGTCTTGAGATGTAGAAACTCCCTTTATATTGAGTTTAAAACAAAGATTTGTTGATCTGTTTTCCCACCGTGAGTCTGTCGCCACCTACAGGCTGCAACAAGACTTGAACAAAATGCAGATATTTGATGATGACAGGTTGAAACATTTCCATTAGACACCAGTGTTGAATTGCCATATAATGACATTAATTTAAGACTCTTGTTTTGGCAGGCAGTGGTTCATCATCTCAGGCTGGAGCAGGAAAACATGATCTGGTTAGTTCAGTGACTGTTTTCAGTGAAAATGTTAATTTTTATTCATAATGAAAATAAATTCTGATGTCTTCCATCATGAATCTCTTCAGAGCTGTAAATAATTTCTCTTTGTCTGTGCAGGTTTCTCACACTGGTTGTGATTATGAGGAGATTAAAGACACTCAGAAGCAATTACCCACAAACCCCTCTGATTCATCTAACACTGTTTATGCCACTGCTCAATTACCCACAAACCCCTCTGATTCGTCTAACACTGTTTATGCCACTGCTCAATTACCCACAAACCCCTCTGTTTCTCCTAACTGTGTTTACTCTACGGTTCATGAAGCCACTGGTGACTCTTAGATCTTGATCTCATCTGCTGATGATCTGAATTATGTCGTGGTAAATTTCCAAAGAAAGCAGACTGTCCTGACAGTGTCAGTTTGAGGAATAATCAGGATTACAGTGAATACGCTGCTGTCAATCATCACACTGCCTGACGAGCCACAGCACAAAATGTCAATGAGCTGAATGCATTGTTTTAGTGTGTCCACTAGATGTCAATTTCTAATCTCTGAATAAATATTTTGTTGAAATCTCTCAAATAATGCTTTAAAGTCAAAGTTGTATTCTACTGTCCATGAGTCTTGCACTTTCATATGAACATTTATTACCATCACTTCTCTATTTATTATCTCTCTCTATCAGAGGAAGTGGGCGTCTCTGTCACATTCATCAGTTCATGTTAAACATGTAACCAGGAAAGAAACACTCAGAGCTCATCTGAACACACATCGAGAGCTTCAGAAGAACTGAAACTACTAACAACAGAGAAGATCATTGAATAAGAGAAGAATGAAGATCATCTGGACTTTCACTCTGCTGATGATTCCTGGTAAGAATCTGATCAAATCAGTAAATCCAATAAAAACATTAATCAGAGTAAAGTTTAAAAACAGCACAGATTTGATGAATTGACTAGCTTCAAATGCAATTTTAAAGTTTCATCTTTGTTAGGCTCATCAACATATGAAACTGTTTTTAAAGGTGTATTTGTTGCAGGTGTTGTGAGCTCCATCAGTGTGACAGGATATTCAGGAGGTGGAGTCAGAATCAAATGCAGATATGATGAAGGATATACAGCATATATAAAGTATTTTTGTAGAGGAGAGTGGTCAGTGTGTACAGACCAAATCAAGACTGAAGGGAAAAATAAATGGGTTCATTCTGGAAGATTCTCTCTGTATGACGACACAAGAGCAGCAGTTTTCACTGTGATCATCAGAGATCTGAGTGAACAGCATTCTGACATCTACTACTGTGGAACTGAAAGAACTGGATATGATTTATACACTGAAGTGAATCTGAAAGTTTCAGCAGGTGAGTAACTGAGACCCTCAAACCCATGATGATCTCCACAACATCACCACACTCAACACTGACTGTAATTACTGTAATCACATGAGTATCTAATAAAAGATGCCAACTATAACCTTTTAATCTCCTGTTGTAACACAATCTTAAATAGTGCCAACAGCAAAGTGATTTCCCAGCAGGCACACAACGCCATAAGACAATATTTGGTTGCAACATCAGGTGACCAAAATTCAAAGTAATTAACGTCTAATGTCAATGTTAAATTGATGTCAGCTGATATTGATATTTTGTTGTTTTTAGATTGTGTAACCAAAATTCAGCATTAAGTCAATGTCATATTGACATCAAATACTGACGTCAACCCAATTTCATTCTCAACCAAAATTCAAAGTCTGTCCGGCATTGTGGTCCAAAGTCAACCTGACGTTATATTGAGGTACAGTGCCTCCTGGGATATGTGATATATGTATCAGATACATGTTCAGTGGCAACAAACTGACAAATGATCAAAATAGGAGAAAAATAATGTTAGAAACCTGCGATCAACAGACTGAGTGTGTGTGTACTTGTTTTTGCTGCATCGTGAGGACCAAATGTCCCCACAAGGATAGTAAAACCTGAAATTTTTTACATTGTGGGGACCGGTCTGCAGTATAGTAAATGATGTTTATCTAAAAGTGTAACGATGCAAACATGTTTTCTGTGAGGGCTAGGTTTAGGGTTAGGGTTGGGTTATACAATCTCGTTTGGTCAGTATAAAATCTATAGAAGTCTATTTAAAGTCCCCACAATTCACAAAAACAAACGTGTGTGTGTGTGTGTGTGTCCGTGAATGATAATGAAGTGTAATTTCTTTATAGCATGCTGTTATCTGAGTTTGTGTTTAACAGGTGAAAAGATCAATAGTGTGACAGGATATTCAGGAAGAAATGTGATTATAAACTACAAATATGACATGAAACATGAGAACCATGAGAAATACTACTAGGGGTGAAAATACTAGTTGGGGTACTCGGACTCGTACTCGGACTCGAGTACAATTTTTAGGCGACTCGGACTTGTCACGGACTCGGATGCATTTTTACTCGGACTTGATTCGGACTCAAGCTTTTCGGACTCGGAAAATATCCCGAGTCCGTCCGAGTCCAGAGACAGTTGACGGAAATGTCACTGACTCATGAATGCATTTTCACGAAAGTCTTATCCAGTAGCTACTTGAAAGCCGACGGGTTTATGTGCGCACTAGAGATGTGCGGATGAGCTCAAACGCCACCAGAATCCGCAACTTCAAATAAATTATCCGCCCGCCACCCGCCCGCAGCTGTATTTTTCTCTGATTTAGATAACCGCACCCGACCTGCACCCGATCGTCGTTTACGATTATTCTAATTCTTAGTTTTGCATAATGATATGATGAATGGATCATATCCAAAGTTTTCACAGATCAGAATAGTGATTAATATGACTCAGGAAAGGGTCAGCTGACCAGTACCGATAGAAGAAAAAGAGAGCAGAGCATAAAGAAACACTGTTACGCAATAAATAGCGATTGTGAAAGTTTTCACAAATCGAGTTTGACTTAAAAACAATGTTTTTGTATTCGAGCAGTCTGCGTGTTTAATGGTAAAACACGTTAAACATGAAGAGCGCCTATTTTTCACATTCCTAACTATAGCGGACTTACCAAGGGGTTTACAGACAAGAGCTTTGCTGTGAACAAATTCACAGATCAAGCTGGTTCAGATGACACGCCCACTGCGCAATGTGACATCGTAGTGACGTCTTTTCCATGTCATTTTTGGACGTCCAATTTCCGTCCATTGATGGGGTTGTTTTGTAACGCCAGACGACGTCTTTTTTCGACGTCTACCGCACGTCTAATGTTGACGTCGGTGGGACCTCCATGTAAGGGCTATTTATAGTCCAAAAGTGGTCCAAACGTGGTCGTTTGTGGACATCTTTTCAACATAAAATTTTGACTTTAACACGTCATTATTATACAACTTCTATGTAGTCCTATGTTGCATGTATTCATCGTAGTGACGTCTTTTCCATGTCATTTTTGGACGTCCAATTTCCGTCCATTGATGGGGTTGTTTTGTAACGCCAGGCGACGCCTTTTTTCGACGTCTACCGCACGTCTAATGTTGACGTCGGTGGGACCTCCATGTAAGGGCTATTTATAGTCCAAAAGTGGTCGTTTGTGGACATCTTTTCAACATAAAATTTTGACTTAACACGTCATTTTTATACAACTTCTATGTAGTCCTATGTTTCAAGTGGGTGGATGACATGTTTTCTGTATCATGTATTCATTTTCCTGTACCTTTGTTTGGCTCAGCAGTTTGAACTGGAAATGCATTACACCTTTGTATGCTTATCACCTGCTGTTTACAATAAAACGTATAATGTTAATTTCATGAACGATTAAAGTGACTAAGAGACGGTAACATCAACCAACCTTGCATTATCTGTAAACCCTGTAGCTAGCACAAGTAACAAGCTAATGTAAGATGAAAAAATGCGTGCTGTGACCCTTGACCATTCGCAGCTTTATTGTAAGACAATAACGCCAAAGACTATACGTACACATGGCCATTGAAATAAATGCTGACCGAACTTAGCTTCAATTTCTAGGAAACGGGTTCACCAGTGATCTGAAGACCTGTGCCGTCCAGAACACTACGGCTCTGACTCGCGCCAAGCCGCCAAATGCCTCGTCTTGCCTCGGCCAATCAGAGTGGCGTTTATGATGATGTGCTCGTTTCAGCCAATCAGAGTGATGCTGACTGGTTTTTGCCTGGTTGAAATCCTCCTTGATCAAAGAACTTATATTGTTGCCTAGCTTGATAGAGAGCTGTCTGTCCTTGACTTTTTTGCAGCTGTTGGTTCTTTTTAAGATAGGAATAAGGTGGATAGGCTAGGCTACCATGATTTTTTTAATATAAAATATATAAATTCATATAAATATAATTTATATATATATATATATATATATATATATATATATATATATATATATATATATATATATATAATACAATATAAAATAAAATAAATAAATAACTTGATTATAGGCTACTTTAAATAAAATAAAAACTGTTAAAGGAAAACAGGAAAATGTAAAAAAAAAACAAACAAACAAAAAAAAAAAAAAAAAAAACATATGGGCTACCAAATAAATAAATAGTAATACAGATAATAAATCTTGTTTGTTTATAAATAATCTGTATTCATATATATAATCATGTTGATAGGCTCTATTTTGTAAAACACATTTACTGCAACTGCCATAGACGTCCAAATGACGTCCAAAAAAACCCAGATCAAATGTTGAACGTCAAAATGACGTCCAAGTTGGGTAATGGATAGACGTCCAAATAGTGGACCTAGTTTGGACGTCGAATAGATGTTCAGAATTGGTCGGACCGACGGACCCAATATAGACATGATCTGCACGTCTATCCGACGTCCAATGTGTATATCACAACTGCCATAGACGTCCAAATGACGTCCAAAAAAAATAAGTCAGATTAGGTCAAATGTTGAACGTCAAAATGACGTCCAAGTTGGGTAATGGATAGACGTCCAAATAGTGGACCTAGTTTGGACGTCGAATAGATGTCCATAATTGGTCATGGACCGACGGACCCAATATAGACATGATCTGCACGTCTATCCGACGTCCAATGTTTAGTGGGACTGGTTTCAGTCTGCTAAGTTTCCAACTTTCGGAGCTATAAGCATTATAAAATTAAGAGTCGAAAAAATAAAATAAAATTTCGGCCAAAAGGCACATCATCACCAGAATTCACAAATCATGGAGAACGACATTCGGGATTATTTGCATGTTTATGACAGCGCGCTATGTATTTATAGCCAAAAGAAATCCGAATATCAAACCGCAAACTATCTTTACTGCGGTCAGTCGTTCATGTTTTTAAGCCCAAGCCACGCTAAAAATAATAACGTTAACTGACATCTGGACGTGACTCTCCGCAATCTCTGATGAAATCAATTGGGTGTTTGAACGTTTACTGGATCCTTGGACAAAAGTTTACAAGGGTTCACCCAGTTTAAGAAATTTCAGATCATAAAAATCTAATTATTTTCATTTTAAGGTATTGTTTTCGTTATAATGTACTGATTCAAATTAGTAATCAGTAATAACCCAGCAAACATTTGGACGT
>NW_026127977.1:0-14348 GCF_022985175.1 Labeo rohita | reverse complement strand
ATCATGCTAACGACTTGCTAAAATCATGCTAGTGACTTGCTAGTCATGTTAAAATCATGTTTGCGACTTGCTAGTCATGCTAAAATCATGCTAGTGACTTGCTAGTCATGTTAAAATCATGCTAATGATTTGCTAGTCATCCTAAAATCATACTAGCGACTTGCTAGTCATGCTAAAATCATGCTAGTGACTTGTTAGTCATGTTAAAATCATGCTAGCGACTTGCTAGTCATGCTAGAAACATGCTAGCGACATGCTAATCACTTTAGAAACATGCTAGTGACATGCTAGTCATGCTAGAAACATGCTAGCAACTTTGCTAATCATGTTAGAAACATGCTAGTGACATGCTAGTCATGCTAGAAACATGCTAGCAACTTTGCTAATCATGTTAGAAACATGCTAGCAACTTTGCTAATCATGCTAGGAACATGCTAACGACATGCTAATCATGTTAGAAACATGCTAGTGAAATGCTAGTCATGCTAGAAACATGCTAGCAACATGCTAGTCATGCTAGAAACATGCTAGCAACTTTGCTAATCATGTTAGAAACATGCTAGCAACTTTGCTAATCATGCTAGGAACATGCTAACGACATGCTAATCATGTTAGAAACATGCTAGTGAAATGCTAGTCATGCTAGAAACATGCTAGCAACATGCTAGTAACTTGGTAATAATGTTAGAATCCTCTATCTATCTTTCCGTCGATTGACAATCTGACCAATACTATCTATTTATCTGACAGACTACATTCAAACTTTAAAACTTCTAAATATATCAGACTGAAAACCATCCAAACTTAAAACTTCTTAAACTATTTAAACTTTTCAAACTTCTTAACTTTTCAAACTTTTCAAACTTTTTAAACTTTTCAAACTTTTAAGACTTTTTAAACTTTTCAAACTTTCTGGTCCGGCTTTCTCAAGCCAACTTAAAGTTTGTCTTGACAAACTTTTTTATCTAGTTTTACAATAAATCCTTATACCTTTCTAAACATTTATAGTTATAGGCTTCCTGCATGTTGCAGTTTTCTGTAAAATATATTGATAATGATCATTATGTTTTATTTAATGTTTTTTTTTTATTTAATAATAACAATAATCAGAATTTTTAATCATTTTTAGTAAATATTGAAAAAGCTAGTCTGAAAACCTCTTTGTTACAGTTTAGATTTGTTACGTGGACGCTGAGGCGGCGTTAGAATCCAGGTGCAGAAGTTTATTAGAAACAACAAACATACACGAGGAAACAGGCAGAGGGTCAATAACCGGAAAAGCAGTCCAAAACGTAAACGTAATCCAAACAGCAGAGTAATAATACAGGCAGTGGGTCAAATGCCGTGAAGTCAGTCCAATCAGGCAAACAATCCGACAAGGGTAATCCGTAAACTCAATAAACCAAAGGCAAAGCAAGACAGCAACAGGTAATCCAACAGAGTAATAAAGAAACGCTCGGTAAGGCAGGTGAAACTGGCAATACTTCACGAGGTCTTGAGCACATGGTCAGTCTTTAAATAGTGCCAAACAGGAAGTAGCAGTAGAAGCAGCAGAGGGAGCGTGCAAGCAGTCCTAGGGTGAGAGCTCCCTCTGCTGGCTTGGCGTTACAGATTTTGTTGTTACGGTTCATATCTTGGAATTCACTTAATATTGCCTATAGTCTTATTACACATTAATGCCAGTTTTAAATTATTTGAAATGAAAGAATGATAGAGAGATTAAAGTAAAGTTGTGGTAGAAATGGAATCCAAACAATATCTTTCCAAAGCTGGAAAAAAGGATGTTTTGACTGCAGTATACATTAATTGCTGTAGTACTTGTTTTACACATGCAGTGATGCCCATGATCACAGACAGATTTGTCATACATTAAAAATAAAAGTGCTTTAAAAGGTTCTTCACAGCAATGCCATAGAGGAACCATTTTTTGGTTCCACAAAGAACCATTCAGTCAAAAGTTCTTCAAAGAAACATCTCTTTCTTGCCTTTTCATGATCTGAAGAACCTTCTTTCGCCACAAAGAACCTTTTGTGAAACAAAGGTTCTTCAGATATTTAAGGTTCTTTATGGAACCATTTAGACAAAAAAAGGTTCTTCTATGGCATTGTGAAGCACCTTTATTTTGTGGGTATAAGTACCTTTTATTGAGTGTATAAGGAAAAATTGAGCCACATTTAGCATGTTACGAGCATGTTAAATAATTAGACCTGGATCCAATGTCTAATGTAATTTTTTCTTGTGATCATCAATCCATCCTTAAAAACAAGCAGAGTAGCTGTCACACTCACGCACACACAAGGGGATGGAGGAGACGAGAGAGGAGTAGCAATACTATTCAACCATTTATTAAACAACGTCTTATTTAAAAGACAAAGCATTAAACATGGAATGAGGTTCTTAACTGAAGGTTTAGGCAGATTGCAGAAGTCCCAAAGTCCAGTAGTTGAGCAACGCCACAGCCTCGAAGGAGGGAGAGACATATGCATGTGAACGGTAGACCAGACAATGGTTAAGTGGCAGAGTGTCCTTTTTATAGGGCGTGGCTCAACGAGGAACAGGTGATCTGAGTTAGAGCTCGGGTGACTGTGAACGAATGGGTGGAGCTACCGGGTGTGTGTCAGATGAGGGTGGCAGTGGTGAATGCCTGACACTACCCCCTCCTCCAGGGGCGGCTCCCGACGCCCTAACACGACGTCGAGGGCGACCTCGACCGCGAGGGGCAGGCTGATCCGGATGGTCTCGATGGAAGTCAGAGAGCAAGGTGGGGTCTAGGATGTCGTCCCGTGCGACCCAGGATCGTTCTTCTGGGCCATACCCCTCCCAGTCGACGAGATATTCCAACCGGCCCCCTCGACGCCGTGAGCCCAGGATCTCGTGGACGGTGTATATGGAAGGTGGTTCCAGGATCTCCGGAGGAGGGGGCTCCACTTCAGCTCCCGGTTGTTCTGTGGCAGAGGGATAACAAGGTTTAAGAAGGGAGACGTGGAAAGTGGGATGAATACGATACCTTGGTGGGAGCTGAAGTTGGAACGTGACTTTGTTGATACGTCTCAGGATCTTGAACGGACCAATGTAGCAGGGACTCATCTTATGACAGGGTTGACGGAGGCGGAGATCCCGTGTAGACAACCACACCTGGTCCCCTGGTTGGAATTCGGGGGCAGGTCTCCGCCGGACGTCTGCAAAGCGCTTATGTTGTCGTACAGCCCGCTGCAAATGGAGATGAGCTGAGTCCCACACTCTCGCTCTCTCGAAACCAGTGGTCTACCGCTGGAACATTTGAGGGTTCCTTCGTCCAGGGGAACAGCGGAGGCTGGTACCCGAGTACGCACTGAAATGGTGTTAAGCCGGTGGTATCTTGGCGCAGGGAGTTCTGTGCGTACTCGGCCCACGGGAGGAACCTGTTCCAGCAGTGTTGGTCTGTGTGACAGTATGCCCGGAGGTAACGTCCGAGCTCCTGGATCTTTCTCCCTGTCTGGCCGTTGGTCTGTGGATGATATCCAGAAGATAAGTTAACTGTTACACCAAGTAATTTGAAGAAAGCTTTCCATACATAGGGGTGCGGTACTGAAGATCTTCTTTAGGTGGAGAAAGGCTTCGTGGGCAGAGGGGTTCCAGCTGATGGTCTTAGGCTTACCCCTCAGGAGGGAGGTTAACGGCGCAGTAATGGTACTGTAATTCTTAATGAATCTTCTGTAAAAGTTGGCAAATCCTAGGAAGCGCTGGAGCTCTTTGACGGAGAGAGGTTGAGGCCATTCCTGAATGACAGAGACCTTCCCCTGATCCATTTGCACGCCCTCGGCCGATATGATGTAACCCAGGAAGTGTACAGATGGACGGTGGAACTCACATTTTTCCAGCTTGAGATATAGGTGGTATTCTCTGAGTTTGTGGAGGACCTGCTGGACGTGGTGGCGATGTTCGGCCATGTTCCGGGAGTAAATCAAGATGTTGTCGATGTAGACAATCACGAACCGATGGAGGAACTCCCGGAACACCTCGTTCATAAACATTTGGAAGACGGATGGGCTGATGGAGAGGCCGTACGGCATTACCCGGTATTCATAATGGCCGGTAGGTGTCACGAATGCCGTCTTCCACTCGTCTCCCGCACGGATACGAACGAGGTTATACGCACTCCGCAGGTCCAGCTTCGTGAAGACTTGGGCTCCACGAAGCTCTTCGAGGGCGGCTGGGACCAGAGGGAGCGGATAGGGTTGCTGAATGACTTGGGAGTTGAGTTGACGGTAATCAATGCAGGGCCGTAACCCCCCATCCTTCTTGCCCACGAAGAAGAAGCTGGAAGCGGCCGATGAGGTCGATGGTTGGATGAATCCTTGAGCTAGGGCCTCCGAGATGTATTCCTCCATCGCCTGGCATTCCGGGATGGACAGAGGGTAAACTCGCCCCTTGGGGAGCTGGGCCCCTGGCAGCAGATCGATGGCACAATCCCATGGCCGATGTGGTGGTAACTGGGTGGCTGCTTGTTTGCTGAACACATCCTGGAACGCCATGTACTCAGCTGGGACCTCAGGAACAGAGTCTTGATCCGGGCTCTCAATCCGAGTCGAAGAGAGGATGAGAGGATCTGCAGAAGGTCGGGGTACCTTGATCAAGCAGTGTTGATTACAGTAGTCACTCCAGTGCAGAACATCACACGGGTCCCAGCTGAGCTCCGGATGGTGTTGTTGCAGCCATGGACGTCCCAGGATTATGCTGGCGGTGGAATCCTCCAGTACCAGAAATCTGATGTCCTCATAGTGAAACAGACCAACTTGCAAGGTGATGATGGGTGATGAATGTTGTATTTTCCCACTCCCCAATGGTTTTCCTTGGATAGTTTTCACTGATAGAACTTGATGATGGGGTCGACGAGTCAGTTGCAGTTGCTTCAGACAGTCTTGAGAGATGAAGTTGCCTGAAGAGCCGGAATCAACCAGCGCAGAAACACATAGAGACATATTAGAAGTATGCAGCATTACAGGTAACAATGTGAGAGAAGATATTTCCACCTCTGTAGAGAGGGTACTCACCACGGGGCGTGGGGGTTTGATGGGACATTGACGGAGGTGATGACCAGGTTGTCCACAGTACAGAGTCCATTCATGATTCTGCGGTTCCGTTCGGTGCGTGACAAACGTGTGGAGTCGATTTGCATGGGTTCTGGTACTGGATGACAAGCAGCCACCGAGGCAGGCTGAGGAGCGGTAATGGGTGGCTGGCAGGCGGCTAGGTTTTGGGCGACTTTGGTGGTTCATTGTAGAAAGGCCTCTAATCCAATGCTGTCGTCATACAACGCCATTGACGCTCGAAGATCGGGATTGAGGCCTTGTCTATAGGCTCCGAGCAGTGCTTTCTCATTCCAACCACTAGCCGCCGCCAGCGTACGGAAGTGAAGAGTGTAGTGATTCACCGAAGAAGTGCCCTGCTGTAGCCGGAAGAGTTGATCAGAGGTAGCGAGTTCTCCTGTAGTTGTACTGAAAACTTCAGCGAAATGATTAGTAAACTGTTCATAGGAATGAATGATCGGATTCTCTGCGTTCCAAATAGCTTTAGCCCACAGCAGGGCCTTACCGGTCAGGAGGGAGATGAGAAAAGCCACTTTGGCGTCTTCGGATGTGAACTGTTGTGGTTGCATCTTGATGAAGAGATCTACTTGAAGCAGAAAACCGCTACACTCAGCCGCCTCTCCCGCAAATGTTGCGGGCATGGCCATGGGAGATCCTGAGACGGATGGCGGCGTCGATGGATGTTGGAACGCCGCCTTCAAGGCATTCACCAACTCGGAGAAAGGGTTAGTAGCAGCGGGTGTTTCGGTGCTCATGCTGTGTATTTCTTGTTAGCGGTCTGGTCTTCTGTCACACTCACGCACACACAAGGGGATGGAGGAGACGAGAGATGAGTAGCAATACTATTCAACCATTTATTAAACAACGTCTTATTTAAAAGACAAAGCATTAAACATGGAATGAGGTTCTTAACTGAAGGTTTAGGCAGATTGCAGAAGTCCCAAAGTCCAGTAGTTGAGCCACGCCACAGCATTGAAGGAGGGAGAGACATATGCATGTGAACGGTAGACCAGACAATGGTTAAGTGGCAGAGTGTCCTTTTTTATAGGGCGTGGCTCAACGAGGAACAGGTGATCTGAGTTAGAACTCCGGTGACTGTGAACGAGTGGGTGGAGCTACCTGGTGTGTGTCAGATGAGGGTGGCAGTGGTGACACTAGCCTGCATTTCTTATCATTTATGAATATTAGTAGGCCTATGTTTATTTTGTTTATGCTGTTTATTTTATTTAGTTTTTGTATGTACTTTATTTATGTTATTTATTTGTGTTTCATGTGTATCTATTTACTCAAGCTCACGTGTGCTCCTATTTTTTTAAATAATTTGTTTAAATATTTTTACATATGTTTGTTGAATGCGTTACAATTAATACACATTCACACTTAAAAATGGAAATAGTCATTTTATGTGCTTTCTCTTCACTCGTCAAATCTCAACAGTTTTTACAATAGTGAGGCCCATTTTCATTATCTTGCCTAGGGCCCCACAAACCTACAGGCCAGCACTGCTTTTACTCATATTGACTTTATTTATGGAACTGATAACCACTAATTTAGCGAGTAAAAGGCACTGCCTAGCAATGTACAATGCAAAAACATAACCGGCAAGATTATCCCAGCAAACACAAAACGTTTTTACAACTTTTCACAACGTTGTATTTTGGTTGCAATTAGGTAATGTTGTAGTACAACGTTTTAAAAACGTTTTTTTTAATAAAAAAAAAAATTAACCAAAATAAAATGTTCTATAAACGTTGTAAAAATACCAACCTGGAACGTTTTCTTTAAGTAGTCAAAAAACGTAAATATCACGTTTGTCCACTACGAAAATTAAACTAGACCAAACTACAACTTTCGGGGGGACGTTTTATTCAGGTGTTAAAATAATGTAATATTCACGTTGGAATAAAACGTTTTAAAAACGTCATAAAAGTACCCAAAATACAACCTTGCAAAAACTATACGCTCTTAAAAGTATTTCAAAGTAATAGGTGAATCCTTACTTTCATCTGTATTCGCTCATTTAATAATATCACGTTCGTCCACTACGAAAATGAAACCAGACCAAACTACAACTTTCGGGGGACGTTTTATTCAAGTGTTAAAATAACGTAATATGCACGTTGGAATAAAACGTTTTAAAAACATCATAAGAGTACCCAAATATAACCTTGCAAAACTGTTCTGTTTGTGTAAAAATATCAGTGAAATAATAGTGATATTTTGACATTAACGCAATTCAGTGACTGAGATATTCTGAGCAATAAAAGGACTTAAAAGTAATTTGTGAATCCTTACTTTCAGTTGTCTTTGCTCATTTAATAATACCGTATATTCATATATCATGAGCTAACAGCTCAGTGTGTAAACCAATCTGTGGTATAAACAAATGAAAGGTGGGAGAGAGGTATTAACAGATGACAGTATGCAACCAGGCCAAAACTCCCTTTGTACGTGATGTTTGTTTTTAATGTGTTTTGCTATAGATAGCCTACTTTTATTCTACACCTTGTTTACAATTCCTGTTATGTTTTTCGTTAGGTAGTTAGATAAGTAAATAAATACAATTTCTAAAGCTATTATTATATTATATTATATTATATTATATTATATTATATTATATTATAACCTGTTGTAATCTGAATTCAAAAATGTTACATTCTCTGCTAATATCCCAGCAAGCAATAGCCGTCATTTCACCGTCTCGGTTAACTATAGACCCAATATAGCCCGGCTGTGTGTGACCCCCTTCTAGCCCAAAAACCTTGAATTTGGATACATGTCATTGTTTTGGCAAAATAACTTGTGAGATGTATATTCCATCACGTAAGCAAAGTGAACAGCGTTTACAATGTGTTTGATTTCATTTCTTTGACATGTTGTATGTGTAGCCTGTTTGTAGCCGAGATTTAGCTCGTTGTCAGACCGGCTATTTGTAGCCCACTCATAGTCAAATCTGACTGATTGTAGTTTTTGTTCAGGCAGCGCAGGAGATGGTTGATATACCGTCATGTTTGCGGTGTCAATAATATCTACTAAGATGTCAGTGTCAGTTAATGACATGATATATATGTAGCCACGATTTAGCTCTGAGTTGGATGGGCTATGTGTAATCTGCTTTTAGCCCAACCGGTGAAATTGAGGCAATCAGTGTCTAATTTTAACAGCTTGGCTATAGCCAGACCAGCAATGAGCATGGCCGAAATAGTTTTAAATTTTTAATATTTTATTTCATTATTTTATAGCATTATTAAATAATGCATTATTAATTATGCCAAAATAATGCTAATTTAAATGTTTCCAAGTTTAATTGCATTTAATAATATGATGTCATGCATCCCACACGCAACAAAAAGTGTAACATTCATACACATTATACAACATAATTTGACTTTCTTTCAATTTATAAATAAATATGCAATAACAATTCCCAACCGCTAGATGGCAATTGTCGCCCTACTGAGACTGGACTACTGGCCAGACTTGAAAGTTAGTAGAGATCACTGTTGCAAGATCCCGCGATAATTCCGCCGTTTTGAATTTTGTTTTTACACGAGAGAACAAGTTTACCTGTGGGAAATCAAACCGCGGTCAAGTGAGCCGCCACCTGCGAACGCCAGCCGCCATCTGGATTTGCTGCACGTCTATTAGTGGAATTACGGTACGGGGACACGAAGCGGCCAAAAAGCTGACGAACATCAATATTTCAGCGGTTAAAATGTAATTGTGCTAGAAAACAGGGAAAAAGTATTTACAAAACTTATATATATTGTTCATTATAGAAGATAAAATTATATTACTTTCGAATACATTATATTGTGAAGTTTTCTGAAAAAATAAAGTTTGTTAAAATACATTCTATCACTGAATGTTAGCGCCTTTTTTCTACATGCATTATTAAATTTCTTCAGAGTTACCATGAACATTTCAATAAATTCTTTTTCTAAACAGCCATGTCTCTATCTGTGTTGACGATGTTTTAGTGTAGGATTTGTACAAAAAATGAACGGCAGTCTGTCACAATACATTTTATATATTGTATATACATTGTTATACTCTCTTATATATCAGTCAAAGACATTGATGCCGATAGCCTTGTAGGCAGCACGCTAACATACAGCACTGATGCGTTCCGTGCGGGTTCGAATCCCGACTCACGGACCTTTCCAGATCCCACACCCATGTTCTTCTTGTCATTTCTGATGTGTCCTTTCATAATAATAATAATAATAACGATAAAAGGTAAAATTTCTTTTATTATTTTCCAAAAAAAGAGTTAACTGGAAAATTGTACATATTGACAGAAAATAAAAAGCAAATCTTGGTAACACTTTACAATATGTGTACACAAATATGCATTAATTCATGCTTAATTAATGCACAGATAATCACGCGTTAATGTATAATTCATGATGAACTAAAGTGACTAACTAATTGTAAATCCATAACCACAATGACATATTACTTAACAATTAGTTAATAGTTCTGTGCCTCAACAAGTAAAGTCATAACATAATGATATCATGACACATTTAACTAATAAAAATGTATTGATTACTTAATCTATGAATCATATAGAATGTTCATTAAAATGATGATTAAAGCCTTTATTTGTCACATACACTGTTACATGCAGCGAAATTGGACCCCTCCGACCATACACAAACATCACATTTCAGGGGAAGACAGGTTAGTCGAGAGGTAGCATAGAAAATAAGAAGATAAGATACATTAGGAAAAAAGGAGGCGAAAAAAAAACCCCTCTGTCCTTCAAGTAGGGCAGTGTGAGATCAGGGGGGGAAAAAAGCCCCAGCAACAAGCACATAAACACATAAACATAGACATAACATTGCAACAGGGGAGGGGGACAGGGGATGTGGAAGTAGTCCAATGTAGGCAACAGCCATCCGGTCCTGCGGCTAGAGAGCGCTGGTCACAGACCCGTCTACCCACACCGGGGGGGTAAAGCACACGAAGGCATGGGATGCTGGGGGAGGCATTGATTGTCTATCTGTAGCTATGTACGTATGTGTGTGTGCGCGTGTGTGTGTATGTGTAAGCCTGTGGAGTCTGAAAAACCCAGTTCGCAACAGGTGTCCTTGGAACGGGGAGGAGGATTCAGAGCATCTTGAGAGTCTTGTTCTCCGGGGAAGTTGCTTGTCTCCAGCAACGGCCTTGGCCGAGGCCATCTGGAAGAAGGGGGGAAGCCAAAAGAGAAAAGATCTTTTTGTCAAATTTGGGTGAATATCTGCCAATTTCGCAGATATCTAACATCTGGCACTGGTCTACAGGTCCAGGGCCCGTTGCATATAGCCGCCAGTTTCTCCATGATGTTTTCCAATTTGCGCTCCATCACCGCGGGGTTTTGAGCCGCACGGACTGCTTTTACCAGTCATTGATACAACAGGGTCCCACCTAATCCCATCAGCAGAAACCCTGTTATCAAAGTTACGAATAAATAAATATCTTCAATATCCTCCAGAGACAGAGGGGCCATGCACATGACGTGCCACTTCGCCCACGATCCATCACGTATCCAGCTGCAAACGTTTCTTCAGGACATCTGGGTTCCCCAAAACCCCGGTCTCTCGTCGAGAAGATGGTGTCAATTGCATTCAGAGACCACTTGATGATATCCATAATTCCTTTTTTGTTTGGAGAGCAGGGTAAAGAGAGTCTCAGAGATAGAACTAACAATGACGAGACAAGAGAAGCCAGAGAGGATATATAGGGGAGGGAGAGGTAAAAGATGCGACTGCCTTCACTGAGAGCAAGAAGAAGAAAAAAAAAAGTTAGTTGCTGATGAAGTGATCATTAATAAATGGTTTAGTTCTTCATTAGTTATTAACTCGTGATTATCTCTGCATTAGTTCAGCATGAATTAATGCATATTTGTGCACACAAATTGTAAAGTGTTACCCAAATCTTCTTAACTACAGTTCTGACCATTTTCTATGTCAATAAGGCAAAAGGCTAAAAGTCTTTTGAAAATGTATTTATTGTAAGAAAGGTCAACAGTCATACAGATTGGCTGTAGAAAACGACAAGCACTTTCATTTTGTATTTATAGAATCATAATGCATCATCAACCCTTTTAAGACATCTATCTATCTCCTCAAAAGAGATTGAGACAGGCTCACAGCTCAGTATTTAGAGTGAAAATATACATTTCAAGGTAACAAAATCCCTCATCCAACCAATGAAGTGGTTGTATTACATAACCCCATGCTAACACTTGCTAAACCATTGATGTCTCAGGGCTTGTTCATTCCTGGTACACAGTCCCTCTAAGATGTTCCCTTACCAATCCCTGGTGCTCTGTTATGTGTTATTACCAAAAAGATAGGAGCGAGGTCAGACTTGCATTCCTCACTGGTTATTTTGCTTACGTAGTATGATAACAATAAAACCCGAAACTTTTAGAACTATTAGGTTATTTGTTCCCACGGGGAATTCTCAAAATACTACCAGTTCCCACATAGCAATTGACACCTGGCCCAACTCTGGGCCAAGCAAGTCGTTACACTCGGCCCAAGTGCAGCAAAGAATTATGGCCCTTAAGTTGCCCAGATCTGGACTACAGACATGAGCCACACATGAGCCCAAATCTTAGCCAAATAGTAACTTATAACCAGCCCTGAACTGGCCAGAACAAGTTTTAACGCTACCTAATCTCAGCCTTCAATAAACCACATAGAGACCAGTCTTTAACCAGAAACCCCAAAACTGAGCCATGTCTAAAGGTGTAACTATGTGTGTTACACCTTTTTTATGGCTCAGTTTTGGGGTTTTCTGGTTAAAGACTGGACTCTATGTGGTTTACTGAAGACTGAGATTGGGTCCCAAATAGCAAGAGAGCAGGTGGAAACCATTGAATCAATGTTAAAAAATAGTTGATTTGTCAATGTTAATGGCATTAAATTAATTAATGTTAACAAAAATGTTGACATTTCAACAAACCACCATTACTGTGATCACTGATTGCTTTAGTTGGGTTCTTGATATTTGCATTTCATTAAGTCAATTCTTTTAACATTGATGAAACGGTTGCTTAGCACTATTAAAGCTTGTTCTGGCTCAGTTCAGGGCTGGTTATAAGTTACTATTTGGCTGAGATTTGGGCCAGTTCTGGCTCATGTGTGGCTCATGTCTGTAATCCAGATCTGGGCCACTCAAGGGCCGTAATCCTTTGCTGCACTTGGGCCGAGTGTAACTGCTTGCTTGGCCCAGAGCTGGGCCAGATGTCAATTGCTATGTGGGACATTATTCCTCAGAGTGATCATGACTCTTTGTCCATACCTAAAATAACATACTGTACATTTTTTTTCTGTTTTGATCAGTGTTTGCTTGTCTCTGGGGAGTTTAATAATAGCAAGTTTAACTCTTTAACTTCATCCATCTATAAGCCTCCTAACATTCATGTGCAAGTGCACAGATTTTATATGATCAGCCAATGAATACTAGCCAAAACTCTGTGGAGATGATCAAGATGTATTTTAAGGACAGAACAACAGTCAGGAAGCAAAGTTTGTCAAAGGTATTTTTTTGGGGTACAAATGCTTCTGAGGTTGATAATTGTTTAGCCGTTTGTTGATGTGTAATCAAGTTTCATGGTATGTACATGATGAGGCAAAACAAAAAATAATGTCAATGATAAATATTTATTAACTGAAGTAATTTGTGTGTTGATATCATATAATTAAAGTAATTTTTCATGTGTTACAGGTTAACTTTGCCAACTACAAAGCCATTGTGTCCTTTGTTAACATTGACAATGTACACTGGAAATTTCTGGTTAGTTTTTCTATATTCTATATTGATGTCCATTTCCCATGTTTCTTTTGTTGTGGTAAATATTTGTCGAATAATGTAATTTTTCTTCTGGTTACAGTACATCAGTGCAGCAGAATGCAGTGTGTATTTGGTGGATCCTTTAAGCAACCCCGCAGAGGAGGCAGAATCAAAAGCTGCTGCCCAAAAGTTCTGGTACTTATGCAATTTAGTTTATTCAATGTAATCAGCTATGTAATTATGTGTAAATTGTAGCATTTTTCCACATATATAAATACAAATTATATTGTAACATTTCATTGTCGTACAGTGAATACTTTCAGATAAGGAATATCCGCCACCGTGACAGAGAGTGGGCAAATGTTGAGTTCAAAGGAGCTGTTATGAAACACCCAGTTCAGCAAGATGGATATAACTGTGGTGTGATAGTCATTATGGTACAGTAATATAGATGTGTACATACTGTACAGTATTTATCTTGTGTACATTGTATATTTTCTTTCTGTCTTATTTGTTTGCTTGCTTTTGTTTATTTAGATGGCAAAGGCAGTCATGAAGGCATTTCCTAAATTGCCTAACATGGAATTTGGGACTACTCCAAAAGAGATGGCACAGGAACGTACAGCTTTGGCACTGGAAATACTTCAAGCTTCAGGTATGTTTCTTTATGTATTTTCACTTTTTTTTTTTTTTACATTTCTGTTTAGATTCTTAAAGTATAAAATGTCAAAGCTGTAACCGATGGTTCCATGAACAGTGTGTGCAGAGGGACACACCACAGCTTGAAGATGCACAAAATGCACCCTGGGATTGCTGTTTCTGCAAAGCTTAATCCAGAAATTAGAGGTGGAGGGCTGGATTCTGAAATACACTGCTACTTCAGTATATATATATATATATATATATATATATATATATATATTTCAAATGGTTTATGAAGTTGTTCATTAGTATTATTCTGTGAAATCTGAAATGATTTAAAATGAGTTGAATAACGTAGAATTACGTATCTGGAATGTGATTGGTCCTTGGTTGGAGTAAAGCACTCAACATGTTAAAACGTACATTTACTTTTCTTTGACAGCTTAGGTCCTCTCATGTACATGACCAATTTACTGTTTACTTTATTTGTCACATTTAAACAATAGAACATAATGAAAGCTTTTGTGTGAAACCTGTAGTACAATAATAGTAATGCATATGTGGATGTTTGGAGAAAGTTCCTGATTTCAGCTTGTGTTTGAGCAATAATGCCTGTATAAACGTCAAAGAATGGTCAGTGCTTGCATTGTTCTACACTAAAACCTTGTGAAAGTTGACACAGATAGAGACATGAAAATATTTTTGTAAATATTATAATTTTTACTCGATTCTGTAAGTACTATAATTTCTACTAGATTTCAACTGTTGTTTCTGATACCTACTCCTATAAATACTATTCTGGTTTCTGAAAAAAAAAATGTGATGTGAAATGCATTATACAAATGAATG
>NW_026127976.1:0-14355 GCF_022985175.1 Labeo rohita | reverse complement strand
GGTCGGCACTGACAACACAGCGACTGTGGCATACACTGACCACCAGGAGGGTGTACGCTACTTTTGCATATCACAACTCACCCGCCATCTCTTGCCCTAGAGCCAGCACAAACTCAGGCTTCTGTGCGCCACTCACTTTCCGGGCGACAGGTTCGCCCTGAGGTGAGTGGAGGCTCCACCCTTAGACGGTCCTGCTGTTTTTGGAGTCAATTCGGCCAGGCACAGGTAGATCTGTTGCCTCACCAGAATCCACTCATTGCCAGTGGTAATATAGCCTGACCGAGGACTCCCTCGGTTCAGATCCTTTGACACTCAGCTGACCGTACGGCTTATTCCCCAGTAAGCCTTATTGCACAGACACGGTGCAATGTCGGGAAGGACTCGAAACAAATTCTCTTGGTAGCCCTACGCGGCCCAACGGAACTTGGTCCTCGGAGCTTGTGCTCCTACCATCATTTCCTTCCTGACACCCCTCCCTGAGAAGGAACCTCCTTCCTCAGGGGAAGGGCACAATCTGGCACCCGTGCCTAGATTTCTGGAACTTCCTTCTATGGTCCCTGGATGCGACCAGGGAGCTTCCAGAAATCCTCTACCCACAGTGGCACCATGGAGTTGCGGCATCAAATCTGTGCTATCCCTCCTCTAAGGAGGCCTGGTTAGGCACCTTTCTGCTTCTACATCAAGGTCCGTGTTCAGCCACCATGACCTGGTAAAAGGCAGATCGGTGGGGCACGATTTGTTAAGAGGTGTCCGGAAGGTGAACCCCCCCCGGTAGCACCACATCCCCTCTTGATCTGTCTGTGGTCCTTCGGGCTTACAGTAAGATCCGCTGAGCCCTCAATCGGTTGATTCTGTGCCCTCTCTGTGAAGACGGCCTCCCCGATTGCGCTCACCTCTGTTAAGAGCAGGAGCCTGGAATTCGGGCCGGTGAACTCTCACGTTGCTCTGGGAACCCGGCCTGAATACGTGCCCATGGAAACCACCACTCTCCGTTCAGAGACCAGGTGGTGAACCTGCAAGCAATTCCGTACCAGGAAGATGACCCCAACCTGACCTTAGTATGCCCGGTCCGTGTCCCACGCATCTACCTGGAACGTTCTCAGACATCTCGTTCCCTCCATCAGGGAACGAGGGTTACCATACGTAACCGAGACGTTTCATATCCTGATTAAAGATATTTTTTGGAGAAAATGTTGTCTCAGAACAACTTTTTTTAAATACCTTTTAAACATTAGAATGACAACAAACTTTAAATGATTTAGGTTAATGATCAAACACAAAGGTACTAGCACCAACAACAACATTGGCGAAAAAAGTTTTACAGACTATTTATAAATTACATTTTTGCTATAAGCTCTTGAGAACATGATTAAATACAAAGTATTTTCTTTTAACAAACTTTTTATTTATGTTACTGGAAGTACCTTTGTTCATTACTTTGAGAGAACATCACCAGAATGATAGCTGAAGTTCTGAGAACATTCCTTGTTAGCCGGGAACACACACAGGTAAGCTTGTGTTCTAGAAGCATCAGACCATTAAGCTGTAGTAAACAGTGGTCAAGATGGCAAAACCGCTTTCCACACGTATGGAAAGTTATATTTTGGCTTCATCAGGTTCCGTGGAAAACAAAGGATGCCTTTTGCCTTAAGATAACTACCTCTTAACACTACCTCTTGTTGAGATGGAACTCAGAAACTGCTTTTGTTTTTGGCAAGACAGTTTGCCATTTCTTTACATGCATTCACTCAAGATGGACACAAAATTGACAAAACCCTTCATCACATCAATTTACAGAACTGTATATAGTTAATGAGTATTGTATGTGATTAAAAATGTATGCAATGTTACCTGTTATATACTGTGTATATATTTGCATGGGTCAACGCTTCAGCATTACACATTGATATTTGGTCTTCATATTTTTAGCACAATGTGTAGGTTAATCTAGAGTTGGTTTGGAAAGTGAATAATGCATATGAAAAACTTTAAAGACATTGTTCTAAACTTGGACTTAAAACAATGCAAATCAACCTCATATCAGAGAGGCCATATCATGGTGCCTCTGACAGCATCGGCCAATGAAAACGCTGGATCTGAAAGGTGCCAACTTTCAGATACCTCCTACTCAGGAAAAGATTAAAAGTTCTCTTCAAGACAAAGAAGGAGTGCTAAGTTTCGCTGTGCTAAGTACTAAGTTATAAGGGGTGTGGTCCACCGTGTGCTAAGTGGCATGATATACTGTTAAACCAAGAGCTAAGCTGCTAAGCTGCTCTGCCAGAGAAACTAAGAAGTTCTGCAAGAAGGAGTTTGTAGAGTTTGGAAACTGCCACAGCAACAATGACCACAAGCTTAGTGCCCCCATCTTCTGCAACGATTTCAGAATTTTCTCTCCAACATTCCTCTTCTTGTGATTTCCAAGCTGCCAGGATCTTCTCCAGTGGCCACAGAATCTTCCCTTCATCGATCCTCCGTTTGCGAGTTCCAAACTGCCAGGATCTTCTGCAACGACTTTGGAACATTATTGTCAGCGATCCTACATCCTGCATGTTCCAGGTAGTCCGGATCTTCTGTACAGATTTCAGAACCTTCACCTTCAAGGCTCCGGTTTGCATGTTCCAAACGAAAGGACCTTCTCGGTACTCAGGAGTTTATCGTTCACCAGCATTTTGAGTCCAAGACAGGATCTAACTTCTCTCTTCCCACTGCAACATGGCCAAGGTCAAAAGTGGAAGATGCCGCCATATTTCGTATTTCTCAGAGGGTGAAATATTTCCATGTGAATGAGTCGTGCAGATTGCGGAGATGGAGTGTGAGTGATATTTAATGTGATTGTTCAGTGGTTTCTTGTAAATGCCATTTATGTTGTGATGGGAAAGTGAAAGTAAACCCAACTTTTTCCTCCTTTAATAAAATGAATTTTTAATTTACACGGTCTCAGGACTATGTTAAATGTGGCCCTCCAACAGTCGCCCAACACCATTCCTGATGTGCAGGTAGCACTGAGGGATCAGTTTGTTGAAGGGGTAAGGGACTCCATACTCTGTCGGGAACTGCGCAAAATAGTGTGGGATCGGCCTCATATGACACTATTTGAGGTCAGAGAGGAAGCTCTGTTGTGGTGTGTGGAAGATCGTCCCCCTGGGACAAGCATGGCTAGAAGTCATTACTTGCTAGGCATGGGTGCTGAAGAGGGTGCAGCGTCCAAGAATGTGTGTACATCCTCTTCGGTTCTTGTGCCTACGGTGGTGTCGGTTGATAAACAGGTGTTACCGGTATGGGTTTTAAATCCAGCGCTCACATCATGAGGGAGTTACTGTCAGCGTGAGGTCAATGACCGAAACGCAAGATGACTTCCAGTGTCCCTTAGGTACAAATGGGTGGAATCCCGGATCAACAGGCAAAATTGCGGGTGTTGTTGAGGCAGTATGCAGATGGGTTTGCAGTGTGTGATGAGGATCTCGGGTACACTGATTGGGTGAAACATGAGATTCCCGTGATCAATGATGTGCCTGTTGCTCAAGCGTACAAATACCTCCCAACCAGTTTGAGGAGGTGAGGGAGCACATCAGAGGATTGCCTAGAAGAAGTGGGTTATAAAGGAGAGCGCAAGCACCTATGCATCTCCTGTGGGCAGGACCCTTGCACAGCATTGTGAATTTATGCACCAACAAGGGTAATGGGTCCCAGTGTGTTAAGCTGTTTGAAAGCTCTTGGACATCCGAGTGCCAGCAGGCATTTGAACAACTTAAGACGGAACTGACTAGTGCTCCACTGCTGGGATATGCCGACTTCTCTCTTCCGTTCGATTGGAGACTAATACCAGTATTTTGGGCCTGGGGGCTGTCCTGTACCAGCATCAGGATGGGAGGAAGAAGGTAATTGCCTATGCAAGTAGGAGGCTGAGAGGCACTGAATGCAACAACCACAACTATAGCAGCATGAAACTGGAACTCCTTGCTTTAAAGTGGGCTGTAGTGGAGAAGTTCAGGGGCTATCTGCTAGGGTCTCAGTTTACTGTTCTCACTAACAGCAATCCGCTCTGTCACCTTAACACTGCGAATCTGGAAGGAGTGGAGCAGCGGTGGGTGGCCCAATTAGCTGTGTTTAATTTTGAGATCTGCTACCATCCGGGTCATTGTAATATAGCAGCTGACGCTCTCTCCCGGAGGCCAGGGCTGGATGAGGTGGATGTGGTGGCCAAAGATACAGAGTATGATGGCTGTGTGGCCATTTGTAGTGAGCTGCATGGGGGAACAGCCATAGACCCAGATCTCGCAGTATTTGGGCCAGCACTAGGGGAACTTACAGAGGGTAAAATTAGCCCAGGATCTGCCCTTGGAAACACTCTGACGTTACCTGGGTATACTAAGGAGGAGCTTGGTCGTCTTCAAGGCGCAGATCCTTTATTGAAACTACTGAAGCATTTCTGGCCTACCCGAAAGAAGCCCTCAGCCCGTAAGAGAAGGGAACTGTCCAGACAAGTGCAGTCATTGCTCAAACAGTGGGGTAAGCTCAAGGAAGATGAAGGGTTATTGTATCGTGTAGTAGGTGATGTATTCCTAGGCGAGTGTCAACAGCTGTAACTTCCCACTTGCTTGGTGGAGCCAGTGTTACGGAGTGTTCATGATCTAATGGGACACCAGGGAATTGAGAGAACAACAGTAAACACTCAATTTTCAGGTAAAGGCAGTTCACCATTGGATTCAATGATGTCATCATCTAGTTCAGTTCAGTTCAAAAAGTATACAATATCGTTTGAAGAAAAAGTGTCTCCAAATAAGCAAGCCAGAGGCAACAGCAGCATGGAACCAAAACTCCATCGGTGAAAAACTTTGTGAGAAACCAGGCTCAGTCGGGGGGCCAGTTCTCCTCTGGTCAGATGCAGAGGACTCATCTGGTTCCCGTGGTCTTGTGCCGATGGCAGTCTAGTTGACAAGGTCTTAACTGGGGATCCGTTTCTCTCGGGCTCATCTAGTTGATGTGGTCTCCACTGACATTCAAGGCTGTAGAGGTCGTCTCTAGGTGCTGACTTCGGACTGGATCCGGGGGACTGCAGTGACCATCTGATCTGGATACGGACTGGATCTGGTGGTTAAGGTGACCTTGGAATAAGATAGAAACAGACTAATATTAGCGTAGATGCCATTCTTCTTACAATGCACTGAGTACATCGGGTGTTATGGGAACTGTTCCCGGTTCCGGTTGACCCAATTATTGCAGCCTAACAATCCTTTAATGGATTTGAATTATAGAAATATGTTGATGTGTAAGCCAGGTTAAAGAGATGAGTCTTTAATCTCGATTTAAACTGACAGAGTGTGTCTGCGTCCCGAACCTTGTTAGGTAGATTGTTCCAGAGTTTGGGCACTAGATAAGAAAATGATCTGCCGATCGGCAGAATTTGAGAACGCAGCGGACTATAATGTGATAAGAGCTCGCTCAGGTACTGAGGAACTAATTTTTATAAGCTTTATAAGGCTTTATAAGTAATTAGCAAGATTTTAAAATCTATACAATGTTTAATAAGGAGCCAGTGCAGTGTTGACAGAACCGGGCAAATATGGTCATACTTTCTGGTTCTAGTAAGAACTCTAGCTGCTGCATTTTGGACCAGCTGGAGTTTATTAAGCTTGCAGAACAACCACCCAGTAAAGTATTACAATACAACATAAACGCATGAATTCACTTTTCAGCATTTGACATTGAGAGCATAAGTCATAATTTAGATATATTTTTGAGATGGAAAAATGCAGTTTTGCAAATGCTAGAGATGTGGTTTTCGAAAGAAAGATTGCTATCAAACAGCACACCTAGGTTCCTATCTGATGACAAAGAACATCAGACAGAACAGCCATCAAGTATTAGACAGTGTTTAAGGTTATTACACGCAGAGGTTTTAGGTCCAATAATTAACAATTAACAATAATTTTTTCAGAATTCACAAGTAAGAAATTACTTGTCATCCAGTTTTTTTTATCTCAACTACACAATCCGTTTTTCAAATTGGTGTGTTTCGCCGGGCCGCAAAGAAATATAGAGCTGAGTATCATCAGCATAACAGTGAAAGCTAACACCATGTTTCCTGATGATATATCCTAAGGGTAACATGTAAAGCATAAAAAGTAATGGCCCTAGTACTGAGCATTGCGGTACTCCATACTGCACTTGTGATTGATACCTCTTCATTCACTGCCACAAATTGATGGCGGTCAGATAAGTATGATTTGAACCATGCCAATGCAGTACCCCTAATGCCAACATAATTTTCAAGTCTGTTCAAGAGAACGTTGTGGTCAACAGTATCGAACGCAGCACTAAGATCCAGTAGCACTAACAGAGAGCTACAACCACGATTGGATGACAAGAGCAGATCATTTGTAACTCTAATAAGAGCAGTCTCAGTACCATGGTACAGTCTAAAACCTGACCGGAAATCCTCACAAATACCATTTTTCTGTAGGAAGGAAGATAATTGTGGGGATACAACCTTTTCTAATATCTTTGACAGAAAAGGGAGATTCAAGATTGGTCTGTAATTAATTAATTTGTTGGGGTCAAGATTTTTTTTTTTTTTTTTTTTTTTAATGAGAGGCTTAATAGCAGCCAGTTTGAAGGTTTTGGGGACATATCCTAATGACAGTGATGAATTAATAATATTCAGAAGAGGATCTATGACCTCTGGAAGCAAGTCTTTTAGTAGCCTAGATGGAATAGGGTCTAGCATACAAGTTGTTGGTTTAGATGGGGGCATTTAACTGTTCATGAGGTAGATGGCCTGAGGGAAGAAGCTTAGGGTAGTGGGCTGGTTGTGAGGGGTCCACAATGATTTTTCTAGCCCTTTTGCTCACTCTGAACGAGTACAGATCTTGGAAGGTAGAGAGGGTTGTACCAATGATTCGCTCAGCAGACCAGACTATCCTCTGTAGTCTACTAAGGTCAGTTTTGGTAGACGGATTCAATGATGGCCGAGTAGAACTGTTTTAGTAGCTCCTTCGGCAGACTGAACTTCCTCAGCTGGTAAAGGAAGTTCAGCCTCTGCTGGGCCTTTTTGACAATCGGGTCAATGTGACTGTCCCACTTCAGGTTCTGAGTGATCGTAGTGCCAGGGAACCTGAATGTTTTTACTGATGTTACAGTGCTCTCCATGATAGTAAGTGAGGGGAGAGCAGAGGGGTTCCTCCTGAAGTCCACTGTCATCTCTACTGTTTTGAGCGTGTTGAGTTCCAGGTTGTTATGACTATACTGGACAGCCAGCTCTTTAACCTCCTGTCTATAAGCAGACTCGTCTCTGTCCTTGATGAGGCAGATGACTGTAGTGTTGTCCGCAGACTTCAGGAGGTTGACAGAGTGGTCTTCAGATGTGCAGTCATTGGTGTACAGAAAGAAGAGCAGTAGAGAGAGGACGCAACCCTGAGGAGCACCTGTGCTGGTGGTGTGGCTGTTGGATGTGAATTTACCCATTCTCACTAGCTGTTGCCTATGTGTCAGAAAGCTGGTGATCCATTGACAGATAGAGCTAGGAAGAGTCTGCGCGTCCTAAAGCATTTGATCAGCGCTACTGCTCCGCCAATTACAATGTTTAGCAAAACGTCCGAATAGTCGAAAACCGGTAGAAGATTTTGTGGTGTGTTCTGCCAAATGTTCAGCAGTTCACCCCTGGTAAAACTGATTGTGTTTGACAAACAAAAAACAGGAAAAACTAACACTAAAACAACTGGAGAGCGAAGTACCGTGGCTGCCATGTGCGTGGCGCCATCTTGATCTTGTATTTAATGAGTGGAATTGTTCCCCAGGAGATCTATAGCAAACTATCTGATGCAATACTGTAATTGACAGCTGCATGGTGACAATTTGGTCTCTAACAGTATCGATTTTGGAAGTCAAGTCTGTACTGCTATGCTGAAGGGCACAGTCAACGCCTGTTGGTTCTTTATTTTTTGTTGGCTTAGCCACTGTATTGAATAAATACCTAGGGTCATGTTTGTTTTTTTCTAAAATAGTCGAAAAGTAATCAGATCTTGCAGTTTTTAACGTTTTTCTATAGGATAGGGTACATTCATGCCAAGCATTACGAAAAACTTCTAGTTTTGTTTTCCTCCAGCTGCGCTCCATTTTCCGGGCTGCTCTCTTTAGGGTACGAGTGTGCTCGTTATACCACGGGGTCGGACTGTTTTCCTTAATCTTCCTTAGGCGCAGATGAGTGACCGTATCTAGAGACCTAGAAAAGAGAGAGTCAATAGTTTCTGTTACATCATCAAGTTTTTCTGAGCTATTGGACATGCTGAGGAATTCAGATAAATCAGGAAGATTACTTATAAAGCAATCTTTTGTAGTAGAAGTGATGGTTCTAGATAGTTCTAGATAATGTTATATGAAGCACCATTGCTTCAAACGAGTTATACTTGAAGCCTCCCAGCTAACAATTTTTGGTTCCCAGAAACGTTCCGGGAACGTTCCCGCAACGTTCTGAGGACATTCCCAGAACGTTCCCTGTAGGTTCCCAGAACGTTCCCCTAACCTGCAGGGAACGTTCTATTTACGTTAAGAAAACTTTCTTGGCTAACCAATAGGGAACGTTCTATTTATGTTCCTAGAAGGTTCCCTGAAAGTTCTCTGAAGGTTCCCAGAACGTTCTCCTAACCTCTTCACTCCGATACCGCAGCCGTATGTCAGCACTCCCGCGTCCCGTATTGGAAGACGGACGGATGTGGACCTCAATAATCACTACTACAAACCATGTCTTGTTTTAAACTATTGTTTAATCCTTACAGATATTTAGAGCACATTTAGCCACCATAAAATGACATTAAATTATCCTTTAATATCCTAGATTTGTTTTATTCGTTAATATATAAGATTAGAAGTACCATAACCCAGATTTTGTTTATTAAAGCACCAAATAACACTGACTTCAACAAAATATTGGATTTTAAAAATGTGAATTTTATTTTTACAGACATTGAAAACGAATAACATTTATTTTACTTTACTAAGAATAATATTACATTCGTTTCTTACCACTGAATTAACGACGATGTGCTTCTCTCTTTTGGTCAGTACACAAAAACTTCTCCGTTAACATCATGTTCTCTTCAATTAGACGTGTCAAATTTCCCTGAAATCACAATATTTACTCTCGTATATATATATATTAATTATAAGTAATTATTCATTAAAGCGATCAATCAACGAATGTTAGTCAGTCAGTAAAACGAAATGACCGTTAATTTTTAAATTACGCGGGTGCGCGGCTTTCTGTGGAAGGTTTACTGTAGTTCATCGTAGGTTAATTTGTTTGCACGCCAAATTATGAATGAACTTAGCTGTAAGTTACGTTTATGTGTATTGTTTGTCATCATTAACACGTCATCTGTTGATTAGAAGCTAAATTATGAATGGGTGTGACAATTATTTTCATTTTTGTAATAAGATTACATGTATTCCACAGTTTAAAAATGTTTTCTAACCATGGTTTTCTATAGTAACCATAATTTAGACATGGGTTTTTAGTACTAGAATCACAACAATAAATTTACCATTGTTGTTACCGTATTGGACATTATATATTTATATATGTTCAGTATTAAATTGTAAATGAAAATCAATCGGCCAAAAACAGCAGGATTACTACTAAGTTAGTAAGTTACCTTCACTGTTGTTATATATATATATATATATATATATATATATATATATATAAGTAAATATAAATAAATGAATGAATGTTTATATGTGTGTGTAATATAATTATTGTTTTTTGTAATGTTATTTTGTTGTTCTTGTAGAGACCACTATTTCTACACTGCTTGTGCCCTCATCTTTTCATGGTACCCATGCAGATCCTCAGACAGATACAGGTAAAAATTTTGACACATTAACAACATCATGCACAAAATTCCTTTTTCTAGGGTTTCTCCAGTTTTTTTTTTTTTCACAAATTAATTAATGCCTTAAAATAGACGTAAATCAGAGCAGAAAGCAATCTCTTCCTCTGAATTTTGTCTTGTTTTCCAATACAAATATCAAATCATATTTCAATCAAGATACTTTTTTTTTTTATATATCAGATATATAGCAAATGTAAAAAGTATTGAAAAATGTAATAAAATTAAACGAGTCCATACTTAAAACAAGAAGAAATATTTGTCAAAAAGTTATCAAAACTTCATTTTAAACTAAGGTGACTTTTTTTTGGCCAAATGGCAGAGATTAGTTCTTCTCTTAATCATAAACTTACTTCAAACAAGACTGTATTTCATGTCATTTTGTATCTCCTGTAAATGCATCTTGATTTAAGAATCATGAGGCATTTGCACTGGAAAACAAGCTACAGTAAAAGATATTTCCATATTCTGGTGTTTGGGATCAGAGTGTTTCAGTGATTTTTTTTTTTTTTTTTTGTAAATGAATTAAAAAAATATGAATATATTTTGGAAGTTGTATTTTTAAACTGAAGTTCATACTCTCTAGACATTTACATTTAAGTAACATATTTGTGTTTTTCCTCATTTGTTCCTCAAATTTGTTTTACTTGGTCTCAAAAAAGTCTTAAATTTACCTTCATAAATCCTGCAGAAACACTGTTACCTTACAAATAAAATTAAATGTTCAACTTGTTCAACAGACACCACTGATGCACTGACTGTGCCCTCGCTGTTCTCATCTGGTGGTTCCCATGTGGAGCATTATTCAACAACAGGTAACTTTTTGATGAACATGCAAATGTTGTTAGAAATTTTCAGAATGCAGAAAATAATTCAATCTTTTTTTCCCTCTATGTAGGAACTACATAGACTACCATTTAAAAGGTTTTGAACAGTAAGATTTTTTGTTTTTTTAAAGAAGTTTCTTCTGCTCACCAAGCCTGCATTTATTTGATCTGAAGTACAGCAAAAACATCAAATTATTGAAGTATTTTTACTATTTAAAATAACTGCTTTCCATATGAATCTATTTTGAAATTGTATTTTGTTCCTGTGATTTCAAAGCTGCATTTTCAGCATCATTACTCCAGTCTTCAGTGTCACATGATAGAAATAATTCCAATATGCTGATTTTCTGCTCGAGAAACATTTATAATAATAATAATAATAATAATAATAATTATTATTATTATTATTATAAACAGCTGAGTAGCTGTTCAGAAGAACAGTATCTAAATAGAAATCTTTTGTAAAATTATAAATAGGGCTGCACGATTATGAAAAAAATCATAATTGTCAATTATTCCCTTGAAACTGTATTTGCCATTATTAATTAAGATTATCACAATTTACATTTAGTAATGATTGGAATAGCTTTATACCATTTTTTTTGAAGCAACTGCATGCCACATTTTTATATATATATAGTTTCTTTCAAAAAAAAAGTAAAAATTGGAAAAATTAAAATGATGAGAAAAAAAACCCTTAAGATAGCCTGTAGTAAAAATACACACACACACACACACACTCTCTCACACACACGTATCTTAAGAAAGTAGAATAATGTAAGTGGATGTTTTTTTTTTTTTTGGTAATTGTGCGTTTTAAACAATTACATAATTGTGGCATCTGTAATTATAATCATGGTTAGAAATCCAATTAATTGTGCAGCCCTAATTATAAATATGTTGATCATCATTTTTGCTAAATAAAAGTTAAATAAATAAATAAATATATCTGGATCTTTCTATTCATCAAAGAATCCTTGAAAAAATGTACTCAACTGTTTAAAATAATAATAATAAGTTTCTTGAGCAGCAAATCAGCATAGTGTTATTTCTGAAGGATCATGTGACACTGAAGACTGAAGTAATGATGGTGAAAATTCTGCTTTGATTATTCACAGGAATAAATTTCACTTTAAAATATATTCAAATAAAAAGCAGTTATTTTAAATAGTAAAGATATTTCTGAATGTTCCTGCTTTTGCTGTATTTTGGATCAAATAAATGCAGTCTTGGTGAGCAGAAGAGATTTCTTTAAAAAAAAAAAAAATAATAATAATTTTAGTGTTCAAAAACTTTTGACTGGTAGTGTATATGCCACCTCTGCCAATGCTGGCCTCCCCTGCGAGCACCTGCACTGGACCTGTGAAGACTGGTGGCAGGGTGTTTGTACTGGCACCACAAATGCTGGAGCTTAATAAACAGCAAGAAAAGAAAGACATTCTAATGAGTATACAGCAATGGTCCACATTCCTCTACTGAACTATGTCTGTTGCCCTTCATTAACCAACCTGAGAGAATGCAGGAAGAGATGACCTGGAAAGAGTTTAAAGAGTCTGCATTTTACGAGATGGAAAGACAGATGTGTGGCAGAATAAGACATAAATTATATTTCTTGATCTTTTAACTATTTAACTCATGTATATACTGTATATTTGTATTTATTATTCAGTGTGAGATTGTAATATGCATTTATTGTCAGAATATTATTTTTCGTTTTAATTAATGTTTTAGATAAATATTTACTGACCTTAAAAAGTGCTTAAAGCATTTAATAAAAACTACTGAAAATTAAAATTTGCTTCATGAGTGCTGTGTTCTATTTCATAGGACTAAAATTTCACAGTTTACATGGTTTTGGAAACACCTAATTGGTCATTTAACTAATTAAGTGTGGCTTGAATTATTCCAGCAGTCAATTTTCATTCCATATTTGAATATTATTCAGTTTGAGTAAAATTTAAATGCCTCTTATTATCATTTTAAAAGCTATTCAATATTTAATATAACCATTCATGTTTTTATATTACCATGAAACTATTATTTTACTGTATTTATTTTAATACTAATCATTTATTCATAATACCTTGCTTTATAATCCAAAAAGGCAAGACACAAATGTAAAATACTTTGCAGGTGTAATATATTCTTAAGTTTTATAATTTTGTTTTATTAAAAGCACAAATCTGTGTGAAACAGTGGTTTAGACCTGCTTGAGTGGGATTCGAACCCCGGTCCAAATAAATGCATGAAAAAATCTGATTGGCTGTGACATCATTTGGCCAGCTGCTGAAATGCTTCAATGTCATTGGCTGTCACTGAGTTCCAACTATTCGCGACTGGCCCCCCGCGTGATAGTTGGGAGTTCTACCCCCTGAGCCGCTGGGAGGGAGAAGACAAGACAGGTTTTAGCAACGAGACATGAAATGT
This sequence comes from Labeo rohita, assembly GCF_022985175.1. NCBI lineage: Eukaryota > Metazoa > Chordata > Actinopteri > Cypriniformes > Cyprinidae > Labeo > Labeo rohita. The sequence goes on along the minus strand of NW_026127976.1, from coordinate 1,214 downwards.
GGGATTAATTCTGAGTGAACGAGGGAGAAACAAACGATAAGAAACAGGGTTAACTTTCCTTGCAATGCGAAATGGGCCAATGTATTTCTGGGACAGCTTCCTGGATTCGACACGAAGGGGCAGGTTCTTAGTGGCTAACCAGACTCTTTGACTGGCTCGGAAATTTGGCACCGTCTGGCGGTGACGATTAGCCTGACGTTGGTATCTCTGGGAGGTCCGAAGCAGAGCACACCTAGCCTTCCTCCAGGTCAGCCGACAGCGTCGGACAAAGTGCCGAGCGGAGGGGACGCCAACCGGTGCCTCTTCCTCAGGGAACAACGGGGGGTTATACCCAAACTGACATTCAAAGGGGGATAATCCAGTGGCAGAGGACCGTAGAGTGTTGTGGGCATATTCAGCCCACATAATGAAGGTAGCCCAGGAGGTGGGGTTATTGGCCACCATACATCGCAAGGTGGTCTCCAGATCCTGGTTAATCCGTTCTGTAAATGTCAGAGACAGAGTTTTGCACATTTGTTTCTGTTATAAATGTAAATCAAGTAAAGTTTATTCATTGTTTAAAAATACTTGATTACAAAGTGTATGAAAGTAATATTCAAGGTCATAAACAGGGAATGTGTAACCTTCAAATGTTTAAGGTTAAGGTCTCTTTAAGAAAGAGTCGCCATTGAAGTGTAACAGATCACGTTTATGTTAAGTGGAGCGCAGGACCGTTGCATTATGGGTAAAAAACTAACATGGAGGCAAAGAGAAACGCATATGTCACAGCCTGATACAGAGTTAATTAATCTGCATGGTCTAAGAGGATGCACATGGTAAATTCATGTTCAAGTCTGTTGCATTTTGTGTATAATGTTGTTTTATATCAGTTTATGTGAACGATGTTTTGTGTAAAGAGTGATGTTATCGGATTCGGATATGTCGCACACGTTCATATGCATATCAGCGGACATTTGAATAAGAGACTGTGAAAAAGGACTCGGAGAACTGCATATCTGAATATTGTATGCTTTGTTTCTTGTAGTTTTCACGGTGTCTGCTGAAAAGAGAGAGCGCGAGAAAAGAAAGAGAGACAAATAAACAGCAAAGACATCAGCACGAAGCGTGGCTATCATTTCTTTAGACCAGTGCAGCTACAGTGAAAACGTAACGCCAGCAAAACTGATATGGGATTAGATTTCTGCCACAATTCTGAGCGCGAAAGATCACGTTTT